>NW_026999385.1:600000-799999 GCF_037126465.1 Ornithodoros turicata
CAAAGTTCGCAGCGCTGCCGAAAACCGTGCCTGGCGTGAACGGCAGGTGCGGCTCATAGAAAGCACCTAAAACTGTGTGGTTTTCTTTTGCGGATAGAGGAAACTATGCTCTACACAGCACCCAAATCCTGGTCGTCGTGCTGTAATCGGTGCAGGTATACAAAGGCCGGAAGTTTCGCAATTTTCCTCCTACTTCGCGATTTTTTTGTGGACAATCAAACCATTAAATTTTAATGAATATTTTTTTCCTGCCAAGGCACCAAGGAATACTTCAACAGGAAAAATCGCCAGACACGTAACTTTCATAGCCATTGCAGGAAAAAAAGAGGAAGTATGTGATTTTTCCAAAATTCGCTACAATCGAGCGTAAAACACGCAATGAAGACGTCGGAAGATACGCCGGAAACCAACGCAGTTTTATAGAATGAGCCTTCCTCTACAACATATTAAAAAATCTCGATGGTGTTTTTTCGTTTACAGGAGAAAATAATTTTTTTGTAGTAGAGGGTATTACGACCACAACAAGAAAAGAAAAAGGCAAACAAAAAAAGCTGTCACCAAACTTCATGCGCACGGGCAACTTCCTGTCTTTCGTTCTGACAGTGAAAACCCCGGAGCGGCATAGCTTTTGTAGTAAGGACAGGTCCTGAGCGTCCTATCATGAACTCGTGCACTCCAGCCCAATAAATGTATCCCAGTGCAATGAATATGTCTCTAAACCCTATGGAACGTAATTTCAGTGGGGCTTTAAAACAACAGTGTTGGCACGAGACTGTCCTTTTAACCACTGAAGTCAGTAACACACCTTTGGCTTCCACTTGAGCATCATTTATTCAGTTGTTAGAACATTGCTACAGAATAAACCAAATGTTGATATTCAGATAATATAAGCCACAAGTTTATTCGGTCTCACTGAGCTCATTGAGGAGATATGTATAGTAAAAATACTCTAGCTTTTTTGGGATTAATTCTGAAAGAAACGAGTCATCCCGAGTGACTACCACAGTCTGTGCCCCCTTCGGACTGTACACAAACAAATACCCCTGGAAAGGTTGAGAACATATAACTGGACTTGGATTTGAGTGTAGTAGCAACGTTGATTCCTTAGTGATACCTGTCCATCACACAGCTCTAGATATTCTACCAAACATCGTGCACCATCTTCAAAAATAACGCTCCTGTGAAGTATGCTTCCACGTTCTCCACCTTGCCGAATCCACAAAATAGACGCAACGTTGCTATAGCTAGGAAAGCGCGGCGGCACAACGCAGAAGTAGCCGTTCACTTGCTTTCGCTGGAAACAGCTGCGCCTATGGCCTGGCTGGCGCGAGACGGTAATTACTCCGCCACCGCGAGTGGCGCTGTACGCAGTGAACTTGTACGCCACCTGGCCGAGGCGTTTCACCCTACGTACTTCAGTTTAAGGAAGAGATCCCGAAGACGATTTTCATCTTGGTGTCCGGTTGGGGTGTGAAGCCCATATCTACTGGATTTGGATCTTTTTTAGCTTGGGTAGAATACCTGGTGTAGCGTATTGAGCAGTATATGCTTGTGCTGAAGTAAATTGAAACTCCTAGGCATGGAACTGAACATCAAAAGTCAGTGTTATTCAAGATGTCAGTGTTGGACTTCACACATTACAGGCTACATACCGACTTTCTTTTCTGTTCCCAAAACCGTAGCATAGCGTGTCACTAAACCCCCCTTCCCCCCCAGATAAAACTTTCCTAGTCCCAGCTTATGCGGCGACACCACATAGAAATTCCCACATATTCCGAAAAGATCGCGTCCTGAAACTTTACAGGTCTTCAAACAAATAATTCCCTCCACGCCATTTAAATGTGGCTTTTCAGCACAACCTTTGCTTCCTTTGGAGTAGGTCCCACCTATGACACGAAAACGAGGCAGCAGAAATTGCAAAACAAGATTGGAGCAGGCCAGAAAACATTAACTCATTATTGGAGAAATCGTTGTTAATTTTTATTACACAAACACTCGTTTTCAACGCTTCTTAGTAGAGTATTCGAGGACAAACACCGCATTGCCTTGCAGGAGATTTCGCGGAGCTTGTACCGGAGGGAACGCGAGCGCCGCGCCGCGGCCAACAATAGACTCGAGGAATTGGGACGTCATTCTCCAGCCGAGTTCGGTCTCCTTACTATGGTGAGCTAGAATGACTGGTGTGCTTACCGGCCTATCCAATGCATGGGAGCGCTTGGTCGCGGCCGTGGCACCCGACCACGTGCGATTGTGTACATGGATGCGCTGAAGCTCGCTGCGCGCCTTGCGGAAGGATTTTTGTGGGGATCCGAGGTACTCTTCTGTTTCGAATCACGTGCCCTATCCGTGAAATGCAGAGGTTCGCACCGCGCCGGCCGAGAAACGTAACAGTGTCGATGGATGGTTTATCAAGGACATCACGAGCTCAGTGCAAGGTCGTTGCTTGCTGAGGTTATCTCTCACTCTCTTGCAATTGATAATTTGTTGCTTACAACAATGATCATAAGCGATGCAACAGTGGTCGGTCTGTGCATATCGCTGTAATGTCGCTCAGACTTGAGGGGTCTTTGGGCTTCGGGGAACCCTTCCAGTAACATTGGCAATGCGTTGGGCGTTCGCTCGCTGCGAGTGCACAATCTATAAGCACCTTGTACAACTTGTAAAACTTGTAAAACCCCGCCGCAAAGCTGATAGCCTCCTATCCTCCTATCCTATCCTCGAATCCACAACCTGACGCCAAACAATTGAGGGTTTTAGTAAGGGGGCCTCCATAAATCACTGATTATAAAGTACGCGTAGACTTGGTTAGACAATGTGCAATGGCTATTCCTTGCAATTTAACTGTGCTTGTTTTCTCGCATTCGAAATCGGCTATCGCATAAGGACCGCGTCCAGGCACAAGTATGCCAGGGTTGTGTATCGAAGGCAAGGGAAGGGCCACTACAGGACCTCACCGTATGACCCGAGACAGCACGGTTTCAATAGAGAAATCAGCAGCAACAAATCGTTGGATGTTATATTTTCTAATTTCACACAGTTTTCAGAAACCGTTGCTCTCAGTGATTCACAGGTTAGAGCACAGCGTCGGACTCGTGCGCAGTGCAAGAATTATCGAACCTGGTCAGAGTTTGTGATGCGTATTCTTTCGCGTTTTATTAGGCCGGTAAGTGGCCGGGATAAGTAGGGAAGCACACCAAGCGTGCGGATAAACAGTTTTCGACAGTTTAATCAGGGGTCAGATAAACCCTCGTCGCTTCGGACACTGACCGGGTGACAAACGTAGGACCGCGCAGTGCTTCACAGACGATTGCCTAATCAAATACCGCGTTTATATGTACTAAACCACATTGTATTTGATGCGATATAAATTACATCTAAGCATGCGACATTATCTTCACTTGTTATCCCTTAACGATAAACCACCCGACGTTTCGTTTGCTTTTCTATTCGTTCTGTTCTGAACCCCTTAGCTGGTGTACGTACAAGTGGAAAGAACTTCGGCGATAATGTGCCTGCTGTTCACAGTCACATCATAACTACTGCTTGTTGCTCGCTATTTTCAAGAAATGAGACTGTATGTAAGAACCGAAGGAAGTGTGTTTGGGGATCCCACTCATTGTTTTAGCCCGTACAGCCTGTATGTGTACATCTCGCGCTTTTTTTTTATTGTACACTCCATCAAATAAGGCCAATAAAATTTCTTTTATATGACCGGTTTGTTGAATGCCAGTATTCAATAGCAAGCAATGGACGAGCGTCACTAAAGTTGGAAGTAAGAACGACAACATAAAAACTGCAATAAAATAAACATTACAGCGTCCTTGTTTCCCGAATATTCACCAGCTGAACGCGTGAAAGTGCGGGTAGTCAGACAACAATACTGGTGGTCGAATTTCTGAAGAAAAAGACTAATTTATGGAGCAGCTTCGTTTGCAGCGGACACACAAAGCAGCGGCGCTCGGCATGTATCATGATACCTGATAACAGCGAGACGATGTCTTTCTAGAAATGAGAAAGATTAGTGAGATTATGGGGGGGTAACCCTGAATGCTGTATCAAAATAGGACGCTATACACTGTCTGCGTGGCATAAAAGGTAGTGGATACTTCCGAGCGATCTGCCTGCTTGTCTGGCGGCACATGCTGCTCGAGCGCAGAGGGGGGGGGGGGGGGGCGTTGTGGACAGACTTCATAGGCAACTGTGCTGACATTTGTCTTAAAGTGTACGAGCAAAGCCCAGCCTCAGACAGCACAGCTTCCTCCGAGATTCGAACCCAGGATACCTCCCAGTCTCGGCATACCATGTCAGCATAAAAGGGCACCTCACATTCTAACACATAGTGACCCCCAGCACCAGGAGGGCCGCCGCATATTTGTTCGCGGAGTGGCCCGGACTTGACCACGTTTGGGATTGCTGGTTCTGCTGCAGCTATCTTCCAAAATTTGGGCGGCAGAACAGCTGGACTAGAAAGCATATTGTATGCTTTCTAGTCCAGCTGATTCATTCTGATTATATATCAACTGTGAAATAGAAAGCTTGTTGCATCGCGAAAAGCCGGGAAAGGGGAGAGCAGTGCCATAGTGTATAAACCCTGTTCTGAAATCGTACCATTGCCTCTACGACGTAGGTATAAAAGAGACAGAGTGTTCCTACAGGATGTGACTTTCTGCCTAAACGGGATCTTACCTTCCACTACGTCTAGTACGATGTTCGCGACAAATACATAGTACACCTCGATTTTTGCTTGTCAGACGACGCGATTACATGTTATGAGGTAAATAAGGAGATGTTCTTCAGCTTGCATAATTTGATGTCAAGAATTGGCTTAGGTATCTGACTGATTTTCCCAATACTCTGCATCTATTAGTACATGACGCTGTTTTCGAAAATGGCGTCTTAAACAAAATTTCAGCGTGAGTATGGAAAGATTTGTATGACTTTCAGAGCGTGTATCACGATGGTCAGTTTGTCGCGCCCAAAAACTTTATACATTGTGCGCCAGTGTATCATTGCATTATACAACAAGCTCATCATGTTGGGTTGTAAAAAAATCCTGCAGCCAAAATTTTAGCAGCCTTCCACCATGTCTCAAAACGGAAGATAAGCTGAGTGACTTTTCTTTGAATGTTTCAAGTGGGTCAGGGCATATACAGACAAGCAGCAAGTAGCAAACGAGTATGTACTCTGCTGTGAATGCAAACTACCTCAAGTATACCTTTATGACTATCAAAGGCGCTTCCAAATACATTCATCTATACATAACGTATCTGTGTGTGATGTACATAAGGAGACTGGAATGGAATGCCTTTGTCCTATCTCACAAAACATGTGAGAGCTTCAGACAGAATTGTACATAACAAAAATACTGTACTCAAGTTACTTTACCTTAAGTGCTTTTGGGAGTAACTTGGTATCTTACAAATACTTTTAAAAGGCAGTATTTAGTATATTGACTTGAATACTTTTTAGTATCTTGTACAAGCTTGGCTCCATGATATATTGCAGCAGTGAAAGTCCACTCCATTCCTCCCTTTTATTTATTTCTTGCTTTTTTTCTCTTTCAGTTATATATGTCTAGGCGAACATTCCCTCGAAGAAAGTATGTAACTACAAGGTCACTAATTACCTAAAATTCATTAATTATCCTCTTTAATTAGGGGATTTCGCGCAGAAGCGATGTAGCAGAACGAGAGGTATTCCTTATCCCCCGAAGAAAATTATCTCCCGATTATCCCAAGAAGGAATCGAAAGGCATTGAAACACTGCCTTTACCACAACATTCCAAAACGCGAACTCGTCCGTCCGTCGTAATCATATCTCCGAAGCGTGACGTATCAGCACGCCCACTTTTTTTTTCTCCCCCTGTATCTGCCAAATTGCTTCAATTTTGGCCATCGCGGGAACTCCCTGGCGCTCCCAGGTGCTCTTTGCGCAAGGGGTCACATGGCCGTGAGGGCGCAAGAAGCGGCTGCAGGTCCAGCCCACTGATCTCGATTGTAAAAGGCTGGATCGCGGATAGGGAGCGCGAGCGTGCGGCAACCGGCCGCCATCTTACTGTACCCAAAACAGTCGCTGCAGCGATCATGGCAACTTTTTCCAATTACGGTCGTAGGAATAAATAGGCGTCCATTTTGTACATTTATTTGACAATTATGAAGTGTTTTTTGCCCAAAACCAGCACTGGGTGCAAGTTGTTTGATCGCTCTTCCGAGGTTCAATCGAACACACTTGCATTTTACCCGGCGGCAAATACAGTTTGAGGGCATAATATGCTGGATGCATATGGGGCATGTTACACTACACTGATAGTGTTGCCATCAATATGTGCGAGCACTCGAGCGCTTTTCTGCATGTATTGCCAGCATGGTACACGGTGTTCTCTACCGAAGCAAGTGCAGTCATTTCTTTGAATCACTTTCGCGCACAAGTTCAGTATTACGACGTAATGAGACCAAGAGAGTCAATCTTTTTCATATATTGGTATTGTTTTGTGCCTTGGTTTGATTTGTGACAAAGAATCCTACGTAACGTTGGTGTGGTGTGACTTATAAATACCGCCTTTGTGTCTGAGCTATGTTGTAAGCTTGTTGCGATAATAATAATTTTATTAATAATTAATAATGTTAATAATAGTTTGTAGCTTCTTATGTTATTTGTAGCAGTGTTTCAAAAGTGGTCTCTCAATACAGGTTTCCTCACGGGGGCTACCCAGAGGATCGTCTGTGCAGTGTGATGCGATCGAGCTTGCAGATAAGTATCATGTGTTGCTCATCCACGGGTTCCTACTTTACGGGGAGGAATCACCTCAGTGCACGCACTGTGATGAGCCTCTCTCAATTCTGCCCATCCTCTCTAGATGTTCACATCATGGATCACATCACTTCAGAGAGTTTTATATGCACCTTAGGCCCCTTCACCCAGCATTGTCTTAGTGATGAAGCTATAATTCTTTTTAAAACAGCGTTTAGACGTTGCAATTTCTAAAAGATATCGGGATTGTAAACCCCTTTTAAACTGATGTTTTAAACATTTATGCAATGCTTTTGCTAAACAACATATTTATTTTTAACTAGCTGCATCCTAACCAGTGTTCTCTTCTTCAAAGCTGCCTCGACATACTCAAGAAATGGGTGCAAAACCTGAGCAGTGCCCACAAACTTCGATCACCGCAGCACCTCCAAAAAGTAAAAGCATATGTGTCACATGAGATTTTTAAAGGTATTCATAGTATGTAATACCTTGTATTAACTGTTGTAGATCTAGCCTACCTCTACAGTATACACCCTCAGGAATTAAAACTTGTTGGGGAACTGTGATCATTGTTTCTGTTAATAGGCATGCACATATATGCTATAAGAAAATTATTTCTTGAGAATGCACTACTGTTGATCACATTCATGCAGCTGTAGGTTTACCTTCGGCCTCTTGGAACTCTCTGTAGTTGCCTTAGCTACAGGAGGAGTACAGGATTTCAATTCAGGAAATTTGCAGTGGCAGGGCCTGCCACAGTGAAACTTACTGAATATTTTATGTTGTCGAAGTGGCGGTTCCTTCAGGGTAGGAATATCGTAGATGGGAGCGTGTCCGTCCTGTGTAGTTTCCCCCCCCCCCCCCTTCGTTGCTCCTCAGACTCAAGGAGATGTTTCCGTTCAATCGTATACACCAGCTCGCTTGTCTACTCTACTTATGTCCTTGAAATTAACAAAGTGTGGTTTGCATTAAGCAATTTGTAATACACTGAACACATAGGCAGCAAAACAAAAATTTAAAATTCAGCATGTATGAAAATTGGGTGCAACAAATTTACATAGTCTACCTGTACATTGTTATTCCTCAGATATATATTGTCATTGCAGGGAGGTCACAAAACAATAAACGTATTCTTTTGTCACCTCCCTGCACATTCATTGTATCTTGAAATGCATATATGCAAGAATAAATGTTGAACGTTGTTGAATGTTGAATGTTGAACGAAATGTTATACGTATTCACTTTATTCACAGAGCATAACATCACTTATCTTCTTTACAAGAGCATATCGTGTTACATATTTGTCATGCAGAATGCACAACCAAGAAAGCCATCTTCCACTAAACATCACGTTTGACATGATTCAGTTGGTATCATTTCATAGACAGTGTACACCAGGGCTCCAGTTTCAAGCTCCAAATCGTCATGTTGCAGTTTGGAAACCGTATATTCGTAGTGCAAGAGAGCCCTCGCACATTAAAATGTAAGATGGGACTCCTATGAGAGAGACTCACGCTGAAGAAAAGTGTGCAAACTGCGGAAAGTGTCATAGAGGAGATCTTCAGAAATCATGCCTGGTTTCACGGCAGTGCTACCACACTCCCTTTTAGATGACGATGATAATGATTGGAGTTTCAGATGTGCAGTTGCATTTTTTTGAAACGTGCTCCACATAACAAGCATGACAAAGTCAGCAGTGGATGGCAGGCCCCCGTCCCTACGCAGCTTTGTTCACGCTGCAGCTCTATTCAGCAAAAGCATGCGAGTACGCGAGAAGGACATTCAATTTCACCTGCAAATAATCAGAGCAAATGAAGGAAGAAACAAACAAAAAATGAAGTGCTGTACTTGAAAAGGAGATATGTCTTGTGTCTCAAGGAGGTGTTACCACTTACTAAGTAACTTGATTAAGTTTACGTACATCAATACCTAGATTAACTGGCCTAAGCGTGATAATTGCGTGAAGTAATTGTTTGGGATGCTTCGGTGTGTCCATATTTGCGAGGCATTACGTCGAACACACCACTGTCGTTCACTAAAAGACCCTTTCTTGCTTGATATAAATCACAACGCATACGCCTGTCTAAAACAACGGCTGTGATTCTACGGGGCGATTTCTTTCTACCATGCGGGTATATCCTTTCTGGGACCGTTCTTTGTGGAACAATTTTTGTCCACGACGCAGCACGGGAGATTATTACATGGTCGTTGTTAATCTCACATCGTTTCTTATTGAAATATTGGCTGGGAAACGTGCTGTAATACAATCCCCAGCGCAGCACTGCAGTGACGGTCTAGTTTCGGAATGCAAAACATAACGTAATTAAGAATCGAACGGCAGGACACCTGTGAAACACTGTTAGGATACATCAGTATACTGGCACCTTACAAAATTGTGTGACGACAAACAACGATCAACACCTGCAGCGCAATAAATACTCACAATCTCTGTTGCCTCCCATTGTTTTCTATGGGCACACACAGCGCTTTAGGGCCTCCCAACATGGCGGCCCGAATGCGTGCCTCTCCCCCCGAGCCCCTCTCCCATGCGCGATCCAGCCTTTATACATAGAGATCAGTGGTCCAGCTCTTGGTAGCCACCTATCGGCAGGCCCGTCGTCACGACCCGGTTTCAGTCGCCGTTCAGCATTCAGTATTGGAACGCAGCCTTTGTTGAGGCGCCGCCGCCGGAGGTCTGGACCTTGCCGGCCGCCGCCGTCGTCCCAAAACTGTCGGCGCGCCGCCGCCGATGTTGAAAAATCGGCGTAGTTGTTGAATGTGCCCATTTGGATCCGTTTTCCATTAAAAAAGCTCTCACACACCTAATCTCTTCGTTTGTTTTTCTTGCACCGTAGGTCCCAGGCTTCATTTGTGGTGTTTTTAGCAGTACGAATTTCATCACTGATATGCTGTTTATGTTTCACAGTTTCGTTTCACAGTCCACCCTGGAGGCACAACTCCAGGGAAAGTTGTGATTCAATTCCTGCAGGTTGTTTGCCGGTCATCCACCAACACCATAGCACTGGTCATTATCCACATGCTGGGTCTTTTTTTTTATTATTCGTTACAGAACAAAGTGGATAAAGGATAGAAAGTAAGGAATGGATAAAGTAAAGAAAACTAGCAGAACAAAATGAATGCAATTTCTGAGTTGGCCAGGCGAAGATTATCTCGAAGAAAGTATGTAACTACAAGATCATCAATTACCTAAAATTCATTAATTCTTTAATTAAGGGATTTCGCGCAAAAGCGAGATAGCAGGACGGCAGATATTTTCCTCGTTGAAAGCAATTCCATGTTTAAGAAATCCTTAAACGCGCTAATATCACGTTCGTGTTACCTGGGTTGGAAAGCGATCTATCTAGCCAACAGATTAGCGCCTATACGCCAATCAGCTCGATCGCTCCAAAGCACGTGGTCCTCCCACGTGGATTGCCTGTCGCTCTTTCTGCGCTCGAAAAGTGCATTGCAAATAGTGCGTTTTGTGTGTGCCGGCGACGAGCACCCCATCAGATGGTGTTTTCAATCGCGAGATCGCGGGGCTTATAATGCGCGCGAAGCGTGCAGCCTCAACTCACTCGCTCTGGACAAGTTTATACTGTACAACCCCCTTTATTTCGGAGCCCTTAATTTTCGCGAATTTCGCGAGTCGGGAAAATTCGCGAACTTTAAGGGCACGCCAAAAATTTGAAAACAGATAAGGAGGAACTCGAGGAGCGCGCGAAATTTAGTGGTTGCGAATATACCCCTGTTGATTCGCGAAAATTTAGGGCTGCGAAAATATAGGGTTTTACAGTATTTATTCATGATAACTGCAGCCTCTGCAAAAATACTATTCAATGACTTTATCGGTGCGCCTTATGTCATATCATTTTCTTACGTTTGCATATTTACATATATCTACTATAAGTTCGGGAAGAGAGCCACTGGAACAGTGGAACAAGCTTTTACACGTTGCCGTCCTGTGAACGTTCGGCACTCGCTATATCTGTTACGTGTGGTTACCATTTAAGGGGCGGCTCATCGTTCTAACTGTCTAGTTATGTTGTTTTCTCTAGTGAAACCGGCCGTTAACGGGCCCTGTCGAAGTTCTTGAGTGACGACCTCCTTGAAGTGCGTTCTCCTAATATTCCTTTCCGTGTTCTGGTTTTCTTTCATAATACGCGCTTATACAGTGCTGATGTACTTGTTTGGAGCAAGGTGCAATAAATACTGCCATCGTCTCGGTGTTTATGATGGAGAAAATGCCCGCGCCCTGAGATGTCCGTGCGTCCCTGTCCGAGGAAAGAACACATATTGACAGCAGGCTTGCCAGATGCCAAACTGGTCTCCCGCCAAAACTGATTCAGAAAATCGCCCAAATATAGCCAACTCACGCCAACGCATAAAAGAAAAAATAGCCAAAAGTGTTTTCGTTACTCGGTTCACAAAACCGGGAGAATATACAGCATAAGATAGAGGCATGCAACTTCTCTTTGATTATGGATATATAACTAAGTTCGCTTGTAAACTTATTCAGGTAGGATTCGGATGGCATAAAGTCTTGTCAGCAACGTCCCATGCCGCGGACTGATGAAGTCGCCTGTATAAGGAGACGAAAGTCTCATATTAAATGTTGCTATTCTATGTTGTGTTAAGCCGCTGGAAAATGTTTTCTTCCGGTGTTCTAAAGTGGAACAAACGGCGTGTATAAGAACCACAATATGTGTTGAATCAGATATGATGCACCACGTATGTCTTATAACTTTATGGCTTACGTAAATAAAGGTCACTTTGTAGAACGTGAAAAAACAATGTGCAAGTTTCCGATGATATCAAGTACAGGTCCCATATACAAGCGGCAGTTTTGCGCAAAGGTGCTCCCATGCTCGCCACATTGCGATTGCTATAACGTGAAGCTGGGAACCTGACTTTGAAGTTAGCAACTCGCGTTGCCGCGGACCCGGGAAATTTTTACTTGGAGCAACCGTTTATATGCACGCTGTAGTTACTAAACTGTGCACAGACCTGCACATGGTTATCTTTATATTCCAACAGCATTAGTTTTGGGGCTTTGAATAATGGAACACCAGCAAGCCCAAGGCACTATACGTACTCTCTCCAGTTCGCGCAACTTATTCAAACTCAGCAAGTTCAGAAGAAGAATAAAGTCGCACGGGAATTGGTTCCTGTGAACTTCGAAATTCTGATTGTACACGAACGAAAGCTGCGTTGTCGTGTCACGTCGAGACTGGGAGGTACCCGGGTTCGAATCCCGGTGCCGGCTGTGCTGTCTGGGGTTTTTCCTGGGTTTTCCTCAGACGCTTTCAGATATATGTCGGCACAGTTCCCTTAGAAGTCGGCCCAGGACGCACATTCCCCCAGGGTGTCAGTCGTGACGTTGCCCACATGTGAGGCCGACAACGGCGAGCCCTTTCATCACCACCACCACCACCATCTGCGTTGCAGCATCACCACCTGTGTCCGCCACAGGATTATCGAATTCTGAAAAAGGATTCCGACATATGTGTCTTCGTGTCTGCTCATATCTGTTCTGCTGCCCATTAACATGTCTGACCTGGGAGCGCTAAGGATCATTACTTTATTCAGTCTCGACAGACGGCAGTGCATTATTATGTGCCGGAACACAAATGCAGAAACGAGGGGTGACCGGGGTGACAGTCGTCGTGTGGTCGCGTGCTGTCGTCCGAGCGCATGGCGTGAAATGCTGGTATAGCCCAAAAATAGCCAAATAGCCGAGATGAAAAACATTCCGCCAACTGTCACAAAAAGTAGCCCAATTTGGCGGTTTATAGCCCAACCTGGCAACCCTGATTGACAGCCCACGGGGCCCACGCCGATAAGACAGCATCGGCGTGGCGCCGCTGACGCCGCCGCCGGTCCTTCAACGTGATCTACGCCGCCGCCGGAAAAATGCTCACGGCGCACACCTCTCTTCGTTTGACGGTAGCTCACCATAACGGTAGTCCTGGATTAGCTCCGGTGGCCTGCCTGAGGAGGACGCACCCGCACGCACCCGCTGAGCAACGCTGCTGTAGGTTTCACAGCGTCACTGGCACAGCGCTGGGAGGGACCTTTTCGGGTGATTTCCCGATTATCCCGCTTGTCGTACCGTCTCAGTCGTGTGGACACGGCGGAGGAGGCTGGTCCCGTTCACGTCGGCGATTTGAAACGCTATCATGAGCGCGACCAGGAGGATGATGCTACGGGCGTAGCTATTTGCCCTCCGGCTCACCCTCGTGATAACTTGGGTAGTTATAACCTGAGACAACGCGGTAGGCCGGTATGTCCTACCCGCGGCGGGTCACGGACTGCGGAGCAGCGTTCTCGCGCGCACAGTTTGCGCACGCGATAACATTTCGTGTTTCCGCACTTCCTTCTCTTTCCAGGGCACCTAAGAAGACCTCTGGTCCCTCAAAGCAAGACGGCGTCCACTCGAAGCCTAAGGGCAAGCGTGTGGGAGCGCCCCCCGGAAAGAACATGGCGAGACCTGTTGCCCAGGCCCCCCCGACGCGGCACTCCGTCGGCACTTGGACAGCCCTCGTCGGGGACGAGACGGCTTGCTTCGTCTCGTCGCGACGGTGGCGCGACCAGCCGAGACCACTGCGCGGGGCCGACCCTGGTTCCGTGGCTGCCACCTTCCGCGGCCGCCTCCTGTCGGACAGGCACCCCTCGGAGCCTCCAGCAACCTACACCGAGGAGGAGGCAGGCCGCCTGTGCCGATCGTGTGGCGGCCTCGTCGTCCACCTGGCCACCCACGTTCAGGGCGAGCGGCACCGCGCCGCCGAGGCTTCCAGGGCGGCATTGTCAGCGGAGCCGCCCCCCCCCCCCCCCCGATGCCCCCCCGCCGGCAGCACTGCCGAATCCGGAGGACGCCATCGCAGTGCAGTGCGGGTGCTACAGGCGTTTCGGCCGGAGCTCCTGTGCCCAGTGGACCGCCCTCCCCTCTCTGCCGCCGCCAGCAGCCCGGTGCCCCCCCTCTCCAAGGCCCAGGATCCCCCCGGTTTTGAGCAGGAGCTCATGGACTTTTTTGGGGAACCCCCCGCGTCGAGGCCTTAGGTGGGGGGGAGTGTGGTGACGCTGTCGCGAGGAGGGGGCGACCCTTTGTCTGAGGCCCCCCAACCTTCTCAGCTGCCCTCCGGGCAGGTTTTCTTCCACTGACCAAGATCGCTGCACGTGCCGTTCTGTCGCTCGGATTGAGGTCAGTGGGAGGTGAGGCGGGAGGGAGCGACGGGGACAACGGGACATTCGGGACCGGAGCAGCGCAGGAGGAAGACCTGTTCGAGACGAATAAACGATGTAAGTTGCATTCCAGTCTGGTGTCGGAGTCATTCTTGATTGGCGATATGGAACGTACTGGTTACTTAGACCACAACCCGGTGGGGAAGGCTACTTCCAGGAGCAAATCCCACAGCATAAAGCCAAGAGATGGACGCATTTTGCCAGCGTAAAGTATACAGCTAGGCCGTTATCACATCTCGTGAGGCGGTCAACAGTACGAGGCCTCGTGTATAAAACTGCGCGTTTTATTGCGAGATTATTGGATCAAAATAATTACCGGAGTCGATAGACGTCCAAAATGGCGAACAGGAGCAGCAAACGCGTTGCTTACAAACAAAGGGCGCCGATCACGTCTTTAAGGCCACGTGTGCATTAATGTTTGCTGTGACGTGTGTCCAGGACCTGTCCAGAATGCATTGTGTTCGTCCTGCACGCTTTCCTCCACTTTCGTCAATAGCACAATACGTTGGAGGGCACCACTCTGGCTCTGGAAAATGCGGCGTAGGTTGGCATTTTCTCACGACTTCATTCTGCATCACATAATGATCAGATTTCCACGCAGCCCATCACAGCCCAGCATCCAACTTCAACTTCAAACTCATCACATCGTAACCCATCATTACTCTTCAACTCATCACATCATAACCCACCATTCGACTTCAGACTCATATCGCACCATAACCCATCACTCAACTTCAACTTCAAACTCATTCCATCATAACCCATCATTCAACTTCAAAACTTATCACACACTTCAAATTCCATAATCGGAATTCAACTTGAGCTTCCATAGCGCCTTTGAAATTGAACTCGCCTGATAATGGGTTCTGTAGTCGGCGATGGATTTTAAAGTTTAATTCCAGTAGAGGGCTTACCTTCTTTGCCCGCTTCTGATGGGCTAAGTTACTATACGTTGGCGTCCTCCTCGCTTGGTAGTGGATTTTAATTCCCTTTAGTAGGTTTAATTTTCTGGTAGTGGCAGGTAGTGGTGGTAGTGGGGTGCAGTGTTCTACCTCCGTTGTCGCGTCGGCGGCAACCGCATGGAGCAACTTTTGCCAACTGAATGAGGCCAACGGAGCGCCAACTCAGCGTGAACGGAACGGTATCGAAGCTTTGCAACCGCATGGAGCAGAATGTCCACGTTGAGGTTGTTATCGTGAAGCGTCGGCCTCGCGTTTACCACCGCTTGTTGCACGCGATGTGGCAATGCTTATTGTAGTAAACTGCTGTACGAATTGTTTAGAAACATAAATGATATTTTAGCGGTTCTTGAAAAAGTACTGTGCTAATAACATCTAGAAATCAGGTGTTTACAAGAAATTTTGAAATACGTACGAAGAGAATGTTGGCTTATGAGTGTTTCTAGCAATGCTCACTAAAGAAATATCAGACTGCATTTTTGTTACCGTTATCTCCTCACACATTTCCGATTTGCCATGTGCCACAAATAATATTTTGATGTTTCATTTACTCACCTTCGCCTTGCACACACCTTGCCACCTCCTGCCAAAGGACATATTTTAAGAGGGCATACCAGCTCTCCGTCCCAATGTATTTCTTATGGAACAGTTTTTATGCTTTCTCTCGGTAACCGCCGCGCAGATTTTGACGCGGGTGCTTTCATCATAAAGAGGAAGACGAGATGAAACTATTTACGCTACAGGATTTCTCATATATGTCGTATGTATTTTACGGCGACGTCACGAATGCGAAAAAAATACACAATTTTTCTCCTCCCTCTTTGAACAGGTTTTATTAAACTTCTATAGCCATTTCGAAGAACACTTTCCATTTACTTTCTCTGGAATTATTTCAGGAATCGATAGACATCAAATTTATATGTCTACCACTTTCCGTTTTTATAAAAAAGCATGAAAAGTGAGTACGGATAAATACCGTCTCAAAGCCCCGTAAACCGCGTCATTCTGTGTCGCCCTCTAGCCGTAGCACAGGAAAAACCGCGCGGAACATTTTGACCGTATCCATCCGCCGACCATGCGGATGGACCGGGTGTTGTTTCCAATGCAGCCCCCAATAGACGGATTATCTCCGATGAATAGAAGGATTATTCATTGTGTAGGGTACACCACTAGAGGGCGCTACGAGCGACGCCTCACCAATAGGGGTCGCTGCGGTCGCATTCCGCGGATGACGTCATTGCTCCTTCGGGGAGCATGGTGAGAGATAGCGGAAGGTATTGGATGGCGATGCGAAATAGAGCGCCCCCTTGTGCAAGGCTGTGGTGGCGCTGCGGACGACAGGACAGACGCTCTCGATGGCGGCTCTACACGGCGCTAGCCACTGTAACGGCGCTGTGACCTTGATACGCGGCGTCGGCGGCAAAAGGGTTTCGGGTCCAGCGTTGAGTCTTTGAGCGAGTTTATATTAATCTCACCCCGTTTATTGTTCAACTGATGGTTGTTGTTTGAGAGCTCAATTGCTATGCTGTGAGATTGGGGTGTACGACACGCATATACGGCATACGACAATAAATGCGTATAAACAAAAGGACGTGCACGATAAATTACGCCACATTATTATGGCTTCCCGTGTTGCTACACTTTGCATTATAAAGGCGCTTTCGCGAACCAGTCCGTTCACAAACAGCCGTGTGCATCCCGTCGTGTATATATTAGACTTGGATACTTTCCTTTTAATTGCCTAATAACGCCTTTGCGACTCGAGCGCGTATATTAGCAGGCGCCAGACTCGCGCAATATTATTTTGGTGATGGTGCATATGTTCAGACAAGAGCGGAGAGAGTTGTTCCTCCCTATTTGCTTTATCTATTTATTCACTTCAGTATATCATTCTCACATACTAGGTTAAATTTAATTAGCGATTAGTAATACTGCAGTATAAACAATTTAGCACACTACAGTGCTGTAAGATATACTGTAAGCACCTTATGGCTGCAGAATCACTGGGTGGATATCTGTAAAATTTTAGTGCCTTCTTTTCTGTGGCGGTCACTGTCACTAATAGGGATTCAGTTAAGTGTTGTGGCAATTCCAATGTAAACAGTCATCTGCTATATTGGAAAGTGAGTGATTATGGTCAAAAGTCAAAATAAACATGATACCTTCTACAATAACATCTGTGATTCCTGAATGTCAGTATGACAAGGTATGAAGAAATGTTAACGTAGTGCATGCTATTCAAAGCAAGTTCTTCCACATCCCCCCATCTACAAACACCCAGAAAAAAAAAACAAAAAAAAAAACGGGTCTTGGGTTTGCCTCTGGTAACATAATTTAACTACACAAATGCAGTATGTGCAGTCAAACACATTTGCAATAAGGAAAGCATAAAGATTATTGCAGTTGCAACGGTCATGTCAGTAGGTCATGTACATCTTGGTATTTTCGAAATTTCTCAAACATTTCCATGTCTTTTATATTCAACGTGCTGGACATCTAGTGTGCAACACCTGATATCGAATCAAAATCTGAGCCAGTATGGGGTCATGAACACACCGGTGTAACCTGAGCAACAATAAGGTAGACGGCATGTCAACAAGTTGCAAACCGCTGTTCCATCTTGCACATTTGTCATGCTCATCTAGGTATTTTTGAAATTTCTCAAACATTTCCATATCTTTTATATTCAACGTGCTGGACATCTAGTGACATCCAGCACGTCTAGACGTCTAGATGTCCAGCACGTTTAATATAAAAGATATGGAAATGTTTGAGAAATTTGAAAAATACCTAGTTGAGCATGACAAATGTGCAAGATGGAACAGGGGTTTGCAACTTGTTGACATGCCGTCTACCTTATTGTTGCTCGATCAGGTTACACCGGTGTGTTCATGACCCCATACTGGGTCAGATTTTGATTCGATATCAGGTGTTGCACACTAGATGTCCAGCACGTTGAATATAAAAGATATTGAAATGTTTAAAATTTTGAAAAATACCTAGATGAGCATGACAAATGTGCAAGATGGAACAGGGGTTTGCAACTTGTTGACATGCCGTCTACCTTATTGTTGCTCAGGTTACACCGGTGTGTTCATGACCCCATACCGGCTCAGATTTTGATTCGATATCAGGTGTTGCACACTAGATGTCCAGCACGTTGAATATAAAAGATATGGAAATGTTTGAGAAATTTGAAAAATACCTAGATGAGCATGACAAATGTGCAAGATGGAACAGCGGTTTGCAACTTGTTGACATGCCGTCTACCTTATTGTTGCTCAGGTTACACCGGTGTGTTCATGACCCCATACTGGCTCAGATTTTGATTCGATATCAGGTGTTGCACACTAGATGTCCAGCACGTTGAATATAAAAGATATAGAAATGTTTGAGAAATTTGAAAAATACCAAGATGTAGATGACCTACTGACATGACCGTTGCAACTGCAATAATCTTTATGCTTTCCTTATTGCAAATGTGTTTGACTGCACATACTGCATTTGTGTAGTTAAATTATGTTACCAGAGGCAAACCAAAGACCCGTTTCTTCTTTTCTGGGTGTTTGTAGATGGGGGGGGGGGATGTGGAAGAACTTGCTTTGAATAGCATGCACTACATTAACATTTCTTCATAGCTTGTCATACTGACATTTAGGAATCACAGATGGTATTGTAGAAGGTATCATGTTTATTTTGACTTGTTTGACCATAATCACTCACTTTCCAATATAGCAGATGACTGTTTACATTGGAATTGCCACAACACTTAACTGAATCCCTATTAGTGACAGTGACCACCACAGAAAAGAGCGCTCAATGAGCAGGAGCATGCTGCTCATGCGCTGGGATTGTTGCAGAATGCTGCGCCGGTTTTGACAGGCTTGGGCGCGCATAGCAGATTTTTCTGACATCTTGTTTTTCACGCATGACGCATAGGGCTACAAAATCGCCTAACATCGTGGCCCATCACGCAGTATTACATGATTTCTTGTGACGTTATGCCGATTGACGTTCGAGGAAACCAGCATTTTAATGAGTTCCCAATTTCACCTGTTGCTGTCTGCAACAGACCTCTCGTCCTAACTGCCTTCCTCTAACTGAACTGAGCAGTTGGATGGACTGGAATGTGACTTTATCGGTGATGAACAGGCGCCTGTGTTACCTGACGGAGCACTGGTGGACGCACCCAGAACAGTTACTTCCCCAAAGGTATGACTAACGCTGGGATAAATTAGAGAGCAGTGGTGACCCCGGCGTAGTATATTGAAAAATAGTCTGCCACGCATGAGAAGGCAATGATTACGAATTCCACAGGTTTTAGAGCAGAAAAAAGTACGCTGACAGAGCCGGGCACATGGGCGCCGTCACCCCCCAACCCCCTCACCCGGCTTCCTGAAGCCTATACGGTTTCTGGGCCAAGACAATGTAGTCGCGGGCGCAGTTGACGCACCACCACCCCAAACATTCTGCCCTGACCCGCCCCCCACCCACTCCCGGAAAAAATCCTGGTGGCGCCTGTGGCCGCGTCAATCCAGCGTGCGTCACGTTTCATTGGTCCTTCCGTTCGCTCTTTGTTTCTATGGGCTGAACTAGTGCACTCAAACGGGCATGCAGGCAAGAATGAATACCATATATGTATTTCCCGTCTCAATCCATCAAACGGTTTCACGCTTTATAGAATATAAACGAAGAATGGTTAAATAGGCGTTCGATATTTCACAACCCCTTGGTCTTTCTCACGGAACCACTTCGTTGCGATCCACTTTGAACCTTCAAGTACGGGACATGCGCAGTGACTCGTCCGACGGTCTCCGTAGCGAGGTTCGGACCACTCTGTGACCTTTTCACTGTTTTCATCCTCAGCTCTGAGCATGTTGAACCAAAAGAGCGCCAGGCCCCTCTGGGGTCTGACAGCCACATTGGCCTCGACGAATGCAGTAGCACCGCCGGATTTAACATCCGTCAGGTACATCAGCACGGTCGCCAGTCGGTTCCCCCATAGGTGATGGTCCGGAAGCGTCGACTGGTCCTTCTTGGTGTAATCAGTGTGAGTTATGTAGTGGCCCCCGACGCCATAGTGAGCAATCTGAAAGTTTTCGGCGCTACTCCCTGAAAGGCCTGTGACGTCGAAGATCTTCGTTTCAACACGCTTCGCAGCCGGGAACACATGCTCTTCTAGGAAGTAAGACTGCGAACGGCAGAACAGAGAAAACGCTTGTAACGAAACGAAAACGAACAAGAATAGCGTTTGGGCGCTATACTATACATTAGAGGACGCGTTATGCACACGTCCATTGGGGTCTAGGTCTTTGTCGATAAATCAGCTTCGTTTGCGTCAGGGTTGTCGTAATTCTCATACGCAGGGTGTCCCAGAAAACGTGTCATTGAATTATTATAAATACCATGCCACCTAGAATCACGCGATGAACGGCATTTGTTCTTACTAGGCTTTTGCCACTTATTGATCCGAACGTAGTCTAATTTAATTTTGATTATGTCGATTTTTGCGAACTGAACTCGAAAATTTGCCACGTAAAAGTCGCATTTTTCTCCCAACAATGTGAAGCACGGGCCGGATTTACTCAGGTTCAGCAAGATCATCATGCTTCTCGGAGCACCAAGAACCTAGCGCTCGTCGACTTTTCCGGCGCCCTCTTTGTCAGTCCAACGATAGGATGTTGCTGAACGCGTTGGCGCCCCGGGGTGTCTGGGACCCCCTGCGTATAAACCTTTTGTAGAATAAAAGTTCGCTGCCAGATTTATTTATTTATTACATTGTTCGAACTGTGGCAAATATCCCCTCTAGGTCTAATTTCGAAACTAGAGCTCGAGAAAATGTCGGAAGAGGCGTTCAGGTAGAGAGGCGTAACCAGAAAAATATTTCGGGACGGGTTCTATGGGATCTATATATGGGGGAGGAGGATCTCTCCTCACTTTCCTCTCCCTAATGCACCATGAAAGATACGATGATTTGGGAGGTTTGAACCTCCCAACCAACCCCCCGCCACCAGTACGTATCGCACATATGAGAGCGCGGATTAACATTCTTCTTAATACGTCCAAACAAACTCGGAAGCTCCAAACGTTTTACGCGGTTTCTTAGCTATTCAATAACTGACGGCAGTTTCGAGAGTTATCTTGGGAAGTCCTGGTGTTCATTATCTTGGGGTATTTGATCATGGCAAACCCTGTACACATCCTCTTCATGTCAGCTCTTCTCATTATGCGACCAAACTCTGTGCATATTCCCCATGAAGTCCCTCATTTGCAACTTCTCGTATAAGGAAACCAGCGACTGCAAATGAGGACCAATCTTAAAACACGACTTCCTCATATAACACGCTGTGCGCAAGCCGTTGCGCCGACTGATAAAAGTTATTGTGCCTAACTTGTGTAGAGAGCAGGGCGTACGCCTTTTTGCGGGAATTAACCCACAACCAAATTGTCACAAAAACGCGTATGCCTCCCATTTTCAACGGATCAGAAAAGAGACCGCTATCATTCCGAATGACGGTCGGTTCTGAGCATGTTATGCGGTGAAGCTGTTTCGAAGCTCTACGATCGATCTAAGGTCGCTGCGCGAGAAATAGAGGGAAGAGGGAAACGGGAAGCTGCGCAGAAAGCTGAGCCTACTTGAGTATAGTAGAAGTTTCAGAGTGATCGGTGCCGTACCATCTGTAGCAGTGTCTAAATACTACGCAGGGACCCCTATTCTACAAATACACGAGCAAGCATTTGCATCTGGAAGTGCCTCGCTAGGTTTTCTCGGTTACCTTGCTGACACGGTAGGGTACAGGATTCATGGCGCCATCTTGGTGTACAGTTGTTGCTCGCTTTAGATGTCTTCGAGAATGGCTCTTTATTTCCTCCGCCTCCTGGGCACTAATAAAGTCGTGGAAAAGCACGAACCAAGGATCCACGCTGATAACCTCCATCTTGATTGGCTGTAAAATGAGGGCGGGGTGTCTTCCATTGGTGGTCATCTTGCAGCGCAGCTCACTTGACGCTCTAAGAGGGGCGCCACGCAACGCGATTGCGCAAGAGCGTTCGAACTGGCTTCGTCGCCTTTGCCAAGTTTTCCCTTGGGGATACGTCCACCCACGAATTTCCTTGTCGTAGAGTTCCTTTACTTTCGACAGAATTCCTCGTTCAGGAGGGCCCGCTGTACTCAAGGCCTTGTGGACCACGTCTGAAGCGGACGCTACATTTTGTAGACTGTACGTGGCATTTGATAGAACGCACACAGCAGACTCCCACGCTGCGTTCTTGGCGACTGACTCTTCGAGAGCAGCCGTGGCCCAGGTTAGCGACTCCTCTACATAACCCTCACCGAGGCAGGATGAAGCAATCAGGACAAGGTCTGAAACGGTAGGTCGAGGTGCCGAACGGAGTGATGTCAAAAACGCGGAAGTCAACATGTAGGTGTTGAGAAGGCGGCACAGCCCTACTGCTGCTCCCGATAAGTCGTCATCCGATGGCATCGTATATCTGGAGAGGAACCCCATCATAGCACGAACTATGGCGCGGCTCAGCAGCGAATTACGGTCGTAGTAGAAAGCCCACGTCCAGCTGAGGTCAGCCATAGTCTTGAACCGTCGGACGACGTTTCCTACGCCCTCGCCCGTTGTGATGCTGCTCCAGGCATGATGAAACTGTAGTTCCTCCAACCGATCGTGGTGAAGGGATTGGTATCGATGAATAGACTGGATAACTTGCTGTTCGGTTGTCAATAGGTCCTCGAGGTGTGCTATTGCACTGTAGAGATCATCGGATCGTACCTGACCAGCAAAAAATACGAACTGTAAGCAAACGTAAACTAAGAATCGTTTCGTGACGCACAACCGAGTGCCCAATGGAGGAAATCGGAACGTAATATCGAGCATATTGATGGAAACAGATGTAGCAGCTTTCTCGAGCTTGATCTGGTGGCTACATGGGCTAATCGTCAGGCCTGACGTTCGAGTGGTGCTGCTATGGCATCTTCTTCTTCCTCCTCACACTTTCTGGCCTTCACCCAAAAAATCGATTTGCCAGGGCTGAGCTACCACCACCACCACCAGAATAGCCGGCTGGGTGATTTCGGCCGGTTTTCGGCGTCTGTTTTACCTGGAATTCGAAGGCTGTTTATCGGCATCCACTCTGTTTTGGAAAACCGCATTTTTCGGTCATAAAACTGGAGAAGAAATGCTGACTGTCGTGTGCATATCAAATGTTACAGAAGTACGTACAACATGTCTCCTTTCTTTATTTTTTTTTATACAAATTTTTCATTAAAAAACTCTAAGGGCTATAGACATCCTGTTTTCACTTCTATCATCTCTGGGTCGGCGGACGTTCTTGGCCATCTGTTGCTCAACCGTCGAATGACTAATTACCTAGAAATCGGTAATTAACTTTTTAATTATAAAAGCTACGAAGTTGGCCCAATGAGAACATCTGTTGCTTTCGGTCACCTGATATCGTAGTCGTTTTCAGAACAAAAATCCACTTGGTAGGTCGTCCGCAAAAAATTCGAGAACGACCACCATTTTTTTCTTTATTTTGTGCATTGCACATCTTCGGAGACCCGTCTTTCGTTCACCCCCAATGTGAGAGGGTGAAAGAGCACACTGTCGCCTCTCCCCAAGCAGCACAATGCACTGAAAGTCGAGTGCAATAGGAGTGGACGAGTAGGTGGAAGGCCTTGAAGAGACTCGTGAAGCTAAAGAACATTGATAAGACACATACCGTCCACCCCTATTGCACTCGACTTTCGGTACATTGTGCTGCTTAGGTTGCATCCTGGAAAAAGATTAAAAGAAAACAGAAAATGCATCCGAAGATAAGGGCAGCTCCGATAGCGTCACCCGACACATGTGCTTTTTGTCTTGTTTCCACAAGTTAAATCTCATCTTCGACGCATGAGGCGGCACTGTGCTCCTTCACGCTCTCACATTGGGGGTGAAAGAAAGTCCCGTCTCCGAAGATGCGCAATCAACAAAATAAAGAAAAAATGGCGTCCCTTCACGAATTTTTTGCGGACGATCTACCGAACGAATTTTTGTTCTGAAAACGTCTACGATATCAAATGACCGAAAGGAACAGATGTTCTCATTGGCACAACTCTGTAGCTTTTATAATTTAAAAGTTAGTTACGATTTTTAGGTAATTAGTCATTCGACGGTTGAGCAACAGATGACCCAGAAAGTCCGCCGGCCCAGAGATGATAGAAATGAAAACAGGATGTCTATAGTCCTTATACCACGTATATTTTAAATGAAAAATTTGTATATATAAAAAAAGACACCCTGTATTATCTTCAGTGTCTTTGCGTTTGCGACCCGCTTGGTGAAGCGAACCGTTCGTCTTGTGACACCAACTAAACCTTTCAACGGGGTGCAAAAGAGGGAATTGGGGCAGTTGATGCACTTAAGTAGGGTGAAAAGGCAACCAGCTAGAATGGAAGACCAAAAAGGTATCTGATCAGCCTTCTGCAGCCATTCGTTGCGACTAGTAAACTAGGCTGACTCCAGGATGAACCGCCGTAGTCTGTTATTGGTGTCAGGTCATCCTTCATCCAATAGACAAAAAGGAATGAAATACCCCCTTCCCTCAAGCAGATGGCGGCAGGAGCTGTGTTCCAACTATGGGGAATTCAAATGTGATTTCCCTTTATGACAAACCTCAACTCGACATTTTCAGGCGGTACCGATGTCTTCAGAATATAGGTCGCACTCCCTCAGGAGCTAAGGAAGCCCCCGCCACAGTAACATCATGACGACTTAAATCGGGCACAAGAATGAGACCACAGCATAAGCGATATGTAGAGGTGTGCACCGAGGGCTATTTTTTCGGCGGCGGCGTAGCGCAGGTTGAAGGCCCGGTGGCAGTGGCGACGGCGGCGTTACGCCGATGGCATGTCATCGGCGTGAGTTCATGTATGTTACGTACGGACATTTCAGGGCGGGAGCATTTTCTTTTTAGTATCACCGACATGAGAATGGCAGCAATTTTTATTGCATCAAGTATATCAGCACGAGGTGAACATATATTATGAAAGGAAACTACACACAAACGAAAATAAAAGCTAAAGCACGGCTTGTAAAAGAATGCTTGAAATAGGTCGTCGTTTGAGAACTCCAACAAAGCTCGTTAATGGCTTGTTCAGCATACACGTAACGTCCTAGCAAGTTCAATAACTGACGACGATTCGTTATAACTTCTGCTCACTCGTCATGTGAATCATTTTGAGAAAAATATACGAACGCAAGAAATGAAGATATGGCAAAAGACACCACGACAAGGTCAATAAATAGCATTCTTACACAGACTGTAGTTATCGTGGATAAATATACCGTGCGAAAAAAATGGAAAAAAGAATGAACCATTGTGGACTGGTAGGCGCGACATGTGTAATCGCATGAAATGGCCGGCAGAAAAATTGCAGCCATGACGAGACGAGACCCTGAGCCTGGGCAGGAAAGGTCTTTTCTCTTCAGACTTAGGGTTTTGTCATGGATGTTAAATTTCACAAGCTCGCCCATTTCCTTTCTGTTTTTCAAAAATTTAAGGTTTATTGTACCTTATTCCTGAGAGAAACTGACAGTGATGGCAATGGGGGAACATATATCTCACGTGTGACATATCTCAAATCGCAGCATTCTAAACATTCACGGGGGGTGGGGGGTGATATGGTGAAAGCTTAATCTTTGCGGTTTTAAAGTTTTAGGTTTACGGTTCAATAACTGACTTCGTTCCATCTCCTTTAGAGAAACAGCAGATATCATACATATACGGATATTGATCAATCCTATGGTGCTGCTGGATGACCGAGTACATAGCCTGCAGGAACTGAATAATAAGTTGCTCAGCCGTTCTCTGTTCAAAGACGAACTTGGAACGACATTGTGAAGCATTTGCATTGAAATCCCAATCACTGATCAAATTCTTGCAGTGGAAAACACCATGATGGAAGCCTGGGCCATGCATCGTAACATGAAAGAAAGGAAAAAAGGAAACGAGAACTTTTTTTTTTTTTTCAAGAAAGACTTATCAGAATGGGCACAACATACAGCCGCGCCGGTTTTTCATCTTCGGCGGCAGCGGCGGCACGCCGACAGTTTGGGCTCGGCGGCGACGGCCAGGTGTAAACCACCAGCGGCGGCGCTTCTGCGCAGACTTCTAGCGATATGGTTTCTGAGCTCGTCTCCTTCAGCTCCTAAGCGAGACGTCACGGGCACGCCGGGGTAAGGGGGGCCGCGCCCCCTGGGCCTTCAAGGTCACTTGTGAAAATTGTGCACTCTTTATCCATACGTCGATCGTCACGATTTTTCTTAGATGTCATAATAATATGAACCTTTGAATACCAGCACAGTTCACAGCGTCCGTCTACAGAAAAAGAGGTGAGGGGTTCTTTGCTTTGCCATCCTCCCTGGGAAAGATCCTGGGAACGCCCATGTGAAAAGTTCTAGGTAAATACGGGGGCCTACCAGTGTGAGTTCTGACGTGACCATAGCGATGACAGCTCCCATCTCACAATAAAGTTGTTGTGGTTTTGACGTGACCACGTCGCGTGGAACACGATCTTACGCTCCTGGCTGTACGACCTACAATATCTGCCGGCCAATCTCGGTCAGTCCGTATCGGATTCCAGTGGGACAGGGTGACGCGACGGAAAGGAGGGACGCGCCGCACCAAGGGTCGGATTCACAAAGAGCTCGTGCGACGAAATCTGTCGTATCTCCGTCGTACGGGAAAGTTACGACGAAGTGTAGATTCACGAAGGGCGCGCATCGCAAAATCTTCGCAGCTTACGGCGGAATCCTGCGAGAGCTCCCGAGCAGTCTTACGAAGAAAGATGGCGGCGTTATTTGACAGCGGTGGATTTGGAGACGGCAAACAAAGACTCCGTAATACGCGCCAACGCATTGCACTTTGCTACAGAACCTTCGAGACCATCCCCGAAGTGACATTGAGGCATTTCTTTGCTTGGTAACCTTCAACAAATGCTTCAACTTTGTGCTCCGTAAAATCGGGTCTCAGGGATTTTTCAGGAATCCCCTACACCCCGCTAAGACACCCCCAAGATCCTTCCAAATTGTCTGCAAGAAAGGCAAAAGAAGCCATAAAAGCTGCAAAACTGGGCGCCACACACAGCTTACAAAACACCCTCACCCACCCCCTCCCCGAGACGAACATACTGGGAATATATTTGCTGTGTCATCGAACGCGTTTCGCCTGTGATTGCATGGCATCCATTATGGCTACCGAAAGACCTAGAGCACGTGCAGTAACAACCCAAGCAGCACAATGTACCGAAAGTCGAGTGCAATAGGGGTGGACGGTATGTGTCTTATCAATGTTCTTTAGTTACACCAGTTCGTTCAAGGTCTTCCACCTACCCGTCCACCCCTATTGCACTCGATTTTCAGTACATTGTGCTGCTTGGGAAAGCATTTGGGCTCGAACAACTTCGTCTTCTTCTAACGGGACGACTCTTATTGGTGCGATTACAAATTTTCGTCATCGTTACCATAGCGAAAACATGATGTCGCACCGTTTGGCTGTTTCTATCGGAGGTGCGCTTGACAGGAAGCGAGCAACTTCCTCTTCCTCGTCAAAGGGGGTACCCTCTCCCCTACGATAGCTTTGTGAATTGCACTTACGACGCCGTCGTACGCGCATCGCAGGCTACGACGTCTTAGCGCATCTTAGCGTAACTTACGATCGCGTTTGTGAATCCAACCCCAGTACCGCCGCTTCCGCTCTCTCTCTCTGTGGCACGCCGCCACCAAAAACAACATCAGGAGCTGTGTTCGGGTGCATGCTTTTTCTATTGCTGCTGTTATGACTTGGCGACTGGCGCCATACCGGACGACAACAGATCAGCTGCATACGCGAAAACACGCTGCGGCGAAACCAGAGATCCACTTGAGATCCACCAGTACCTTCGCCGTCAAAGATCAATTGTTTGCCGCCAGTTGAAGACGAAAGGAACCGAACTGTGCGGTGTGTGAGGACCACGTAGACCTTGCGCGCCAAAGACTTTATATAGCATTGGGCACTACAGCCCATCTCTCTCATTCCTACTCTGACATCATGTGAATAAACTGCTACGTCTCTATCTTCCCTCGCCGAGTCTCCTTCGGCCTGCTACCACACCCGGAGTCGCAACACTGCGTATGGTATGACTCCGCGTTTTCAATGTTTATTTTTGGGCGGATTCGGCGTATGTTTTTCGATGTTTATTGATTTTCGCGAAATCGGAGTTTTTCTATGTTTTTCCTTGCGTGTACATGGTTTACCCGACAGTTATCGGCGAATAGCAACTACAATGTAATTTCAGTGCTGTGCGCGTCTAACGCAGCCTTAACAACAACCAACGCGAATTACCAGATCGAGTTCTATAAGTGCCGCAAGAAATGACCAGAAGGTGTTTGCTCACCTTGTTCGTTACGAGGATTCTTCAGATTCACGTGCTCCGATATGCACGCCGCGCCTCTTCCACAGCCCACATTCACTGTCACGCGACAATACTCGCATATGACAACATCTTCCTTGCCTGAGAGTTCAAAATCTTGATTTTCGCAAACGTAGTCCAAGGCTTTCTTCCCATCTCGGGTGCCGAGGAACAACAACAACAACAATAAATGAAGTAGTGATGATGACATGGGATGTTTCCCTGTGATAGCAACAGGACAGACAGGAAAGACAGGACGGCCGTATGTGGAAAGTGGAGGTGTATGTACTGTCGTAACCTCTCTAATAAGCAACTAAAGGCCGGTGACCGA
Organism: Ornithodoros turicata; assembly: GCF_037126465.1. NCBI lineage: Eukaryota > Metazoa > Arthropoda > Arachnida > Ixodida > Argasidae > Ornithodoros > Ornithodoros turicata. The sequence continues at coordinate 628,724 of NW_026999385.1, forward strand.
GATTCTACTTGACGTCACGTCCCTAAAAGGTTCACAAGCGCGGTATATAGGGCACCTACAATGGCAGAAGAATGAGATTCCGACCAGCGCACCCGATCCGGGACAAAAGGATTTACCCTGGTGGTGGTGGTGGCGTAAACCGGCTTGCCGTTGTTGGCCTCACGAATGTGGGCTGCGTCACGACTGTAACCAGGATGAGATGAGATGATGTGATAACAGATGAAGGAATGATGACGGCCGAAAGTTACGATCTAAGGCAGTCACTGCCAGAGTTGATGAGAAGTCCAAGCAGTGCTCATATCCTTTGAGCGAGGCCCGATTCCTGAAGGGACCCTGCGAGGTGGGACCCTGGAACACTCAATGCGGTCGCAGGTCATCCAACCATAGCAAATACAAAGGAAATAGGAGTAATAAAGGAAAGCTTGCTTGGCATGTGCAGCAATTTATCTGCCATGGTTCCTGGAACGTTCCTCTGTATTCGATGCTTTGCGATTAAAACCAAATAAGGCAAAATTTACCCGGTGTATGTTTTTCGATGTTTTTCGATTAAAACCGAAACGCGGAACCCTAGGTATGACGCTGTTATTTATTTTCACTAAGCTTGCATGGTATTTCAACAAAATATACAGGGTGTTGTCGTACGAAACCCTACCATGGTGGTGACGGTTGTGGTGATGGAGCTGCTTGGTTTAGACGGCCACGACGGTCTACCTGTGCCAGCACGCTGCGTTCGGCTGTTACCCAATATAGGTGGAATACTGTGTTGTCTACCCGTAAAGCTCTGAAGCTGGGTTAATCCTGGTAAATTTGACGCAGTGAGACATTCTGGAATCACAGTCGCCTCAACGTTGTGCAAGTGGGGCGCACCGCCTCAAGTGCCCTTCGCAGCGCCGCCATTTTGATTGTTTCCGATAAGGGACAGGGATGTTCCCGGCACCCCTATATCTTCCTAATGCCCCAAAAGATCTTGGAACCCCGATCCCGCCCCAAGAAACTAAAAGCGTGCTAGAAACGTAGCAGATAAGTATGCGTGTCTGTCACGGTCCTTGAACGGCACTTAGTTCGCGTACCAGGGACCGTATTTTCTATTTGGGAGGTAAAGTGGAAACACATGTATCCCGTCCATACCTTCCCCGACACCTTTGCAGCCCCACGGCTATGGAACATGTGTTTTCCCTTAAAAGACACCCAGGTTGTAAGTTTATGGTATTCGTCGGCATGGATCCGTCAAAGGGGCATATGTGCACCCCGACCGACGCATTGTGTGCGACTAGTTAGGGAAAGGGGGACGAAAGAGACAAGGCGACGGAATTTTAGCCAGAGTGGTAGTTGGTATCGGGCCACCTCCTTGAACGGTCAGCTTTGAGCCGCGTATCGGGCGCGGCGACAAAGTCGGCATCAGCATTGGGTTGATGTGAGCAAGTGCATCTCGTTCGACCGTATTATTTGTGTATCAGACTCTTCTGTGAGTTTTTGTGCCGTGCCTGCAAGTCTCCTTCCGTCGCAGCAACTCCCTCCGTCGCACCTCAGCAAGCATCTGAACATCCGTCGACCACCACCAGGAACCACCGGACTTACCGTAATATAAGTTTAATTCATTCTCCTGAACTATAGTCATCATTTCCACGAGATTGTCTGTGTTAGCTGTACATCTTTACTAGTTTATGTGTATAAATGTTTTGTTTGATATTGAATACGAGTGAAGTGGTGTGGTCATTCACTGATCGGCGATAAAAAGCAATAGCTCTATCCCAACATCGTCAGGGTGTGGGATTCTCCTTCTCATCCGTCCCTCTGTTCACACTCGGGTGTGACAGTGTCACAGCCCCAAGACGAAGACACTTCCCTCTGTGTTCGATCTTTTTTCGCTCTGTTATGTGTCTGCTAAGTAATATCATCATATTTGTCGCACGACGTAAGACCACGGATTACCATATTCTAATAACATAAGTAATAAGTAAGGCCCGGGACCTTAGGCACAAAAATCTTCTGAAATATGCATACAAATGTGCGAGAGAAAAAGAAAAAAAAAACGGTCGAATGTGCTCAAAACATGCATAACGAAACTCTCGCTTCATGAAACGTGATGCCAAGAGTATGGGGGGGGGGGGGGGGAGATATGTTTATTGAAAAAAAGTCGAGTATGGCATAAAAGCTTATTGTATACCATGAACCTCTTTCCTCTTTGTGCAGCAAAATAATGAACAGATACGAACATACAATGTCAAACGTATATTTTTATTGAAGCCATTGACTCTAAAGTCTAAACTATACGACATTACAGTACGTAACGTAATTTTTAAGTGTTCAAATTTGGAAGACGTCCTGTTGTCGGACAATGCAGTCTTGTATCGAGAAAATGTGCGCTCTACATCGCAAGACGTTACCCCTGCGAACTTAAGATGAGCTAGTTCATCTGTGCTATATGCAGACAGAGCTTCGGAGTCTTGTTCTTCAAGAACGGCGCCCACTGACTGCAACAGATTCAGCCCGTTATTTTTGTCAAGCACGTCTTCAAGCTTTGCTTTAACAACAGATGCACGTGCACCTTTAGCACTTTGTAAGGAATACCGCACGTCCTTAACGATGCCTAAAGCCTTCACAAGAGGCAAGTTTGCAGGCTCCAATTTTGTGATGTCAGCGGGAAGGAACGAGAAATTAGCTTCATGAGCTGCTAAGCCATCTTTCATGCTAACGTCTTCAAAGAGTCGCTGCGCCGAACGAAAGCTTGCGGGGTCTCCTTTTCTGCGCTTACTGACCACTTGACGCACGATTTCAAAATTTGCGGCATATTATTTTGCTGCTTAAATCCAGCCTAATTTTTTGCGTCGCTGGTGTTGGAGAGGTGTGGTAGTAATTTTCAGCTACTTTTGCTAATTAATTTCAGATACTTCGAGTACTCTGTTGACTGTACTTTTGTTGGATGTGAGCAAACTCGCGAAGCACACTCTACCTGTGCAAAGAAAAACTGGGATTCGCCTTGGCAATTTAAGAAACCAAATTTCCTGTACTTAAAAATTGGTCCAGCTGTCATTACATGACAGCAAAAGTTCTCCGAAATCAAAAACCATTGGCCGTGTTGTCTTCGGACAAATAGAACCTTTGCTATGACTTTTTTGACATGTTACGCGAAACACCCTGTATACATTTTTAAGTATCTTAATTTACAATCTTATTTTTAGGTTACAAACTCCGAGAACTTGATGGTGCCTCAGCTCCTCTACAGGAGCAACAACTGCAAAAGTGTGTGAGAAAAATTGGTAACATTTGTAGATTGAGAAAATATAATGGACATAAATATTGGCAATGCTATGATTTAAATTCTATGCATAATAATAGCAGCAGCTCGGGAATACATCAAATGAACAGAACAGTAGAAATTTGCTTCAACAACATCACACATGATCCTTTAAAACCCCGAACAAGAATATTGTAGTAATGTTAGTGCATAGCAGTTAATTAAAAGGTCAAATCCGTGCTTTAATCCTTGATCCCCCATGTAATTTGTTTGCAAAACAAATGCCTGCATTATATTTCCATTTCCTTTTTGTGAGTACCTGAAATTACCTTGTACTCTGGATATATCAAGACCTTCTTGATGTGCATGGAAGCAGTGCAGCCCTTTTTCTTGGAGCCCTGTACTTTTACTTTGCGTGATGCAAATGTACCTATTGTCCAATCTGGAGCATCAGACGTGCGCTGCAAGGGCAAGAAACAATGTTTTGCATTACGATAGCTTGAGTATCTGCCATCACTGTGAACAGATGGGGTACTGCTGGGAGTAAGTGTTGCAAGAACAAAAGAGCATGGGCAGGGGCACATCCAGTTTCTTTCTTTTTACGTGGCTCAAGACCCTGTCCACTCGATGTACCCCTGAACATGGGTTATGACATAGGCACAAGAACTGTGGACAACATATACCATACAGGCACATTACAGACCTGGTTCCCTTCCTCATTCTGCTGATGTGGCTTCACCTTGTGGCGGTCTCTTCCAAAGACGCACCCTCTTCCAAAGACGCACCCTTTGCTGACTAATCCGACGACAGTGAACGGGGACGAAAGGGAGACAGGCACAGCCCCTTGATTTGTGGAGAAGAGAAGTCCCCTGTAAAGACATTAAGTAGGAAAATAGATAATTCCATTTAGAAGGGCAAATGTAACCACATTAAGATGTATGAGAAAAAGACATAAGCAGAAGTGGGCAATTGCCCTTGTGATCTTTGTCCTCACCTCATTTTTATGGAGAAAGAATTTACCTCACTTCAAAATGTGTTTGTGAACGTGATTACTCTGTGCCAAGATGTAGGTTCATGTGTCAATCCAACTGTACAGTGGAAGGGAGACTCTAATGCACTGGGTTAGCCTTCATAGTTCATTTTGGAATTAAACATTACTGAAGGCAATGCCCTCAGTAATGTCATGGATACATCACGAGGGTTACGGTTACGGTGCAATGTATGTCGGTAGACTATGACCCTTAGGCTCCCTTTGTAACGTTTTATCGTTCGCGCACATAGACTTAGATGTACATGTGACCGGTTGTGACTCTCTATCATTGTGCGACCCAAGGGGGTTACGAAATGGCTTCTCTATCGGTAATCTCTCGTAACATGTCCCTTGTTTGAGAGCTGCGAAGTTGAATACATCTACGTATCCGCGAGGCAAGCGCGTGCGAAGTGGCTCCTCTTTTGTGGACAGGACACGAAGAAAAGGAAATGGAGCCGTCGAGCGCGTTTGTGAGTGAAGGTGTTCCTCGATTTGCGCCGTACTCGTGCGGTAGTGCTTGCAAAACCTACGCACATTTAAGGTGGCGACACGAAGCTGGGACATAAAAAAGAGGGATACTAAGAACACAAACATAGAATTGACAGAGAATCTAGCAAGGGACGTCCGGATCATCGGGCTTGCGCTTGGAATCAGGAGCCGATATTTCGTCAGCAATGGTGGCGGCGTCTCCCACTACATCAGGAGACTCGTCCGAGAAGTCATGCTTCCGTTTACAGCCAGGCGTGCCAGGCATCACAGCGCCTGCCTCCAGGTCAATTACTAACCTATCGGAGTCGGAAGACGCGACACTTACGCTGTCCTCATCTACAGTGTCTACCTGCTCGACAGCAGGAGCAGGAGCGAAGGAGTCACCCACGGGGGCGGTATCACAGTTGCCGCGCTCCGCACCCCGAATATGTATTGGCATCATCGTGGAAGACCAGCCATATTGGCTGGCTCCCTTTAACGCAACAAACGCACTAGTGTACAACCATCGCAACGCCAACACCCGAAGACGAGCTCACGGCAGGTCTGGGATTGATGTACGTGCTAGATGCCACCTCGCAACAAACCAAAACTCACGGAGAGTTGCTCGTGGGACAGCAGCACGAAGGATATTAGAAGCGGATGACATACCTACCATTGCTTTCTTCGAAGAGGGTCGCTGGTGTCTGCCACCGCCTACCAAACTGGACGGCCCCAAGAACTGCTCTCTCCCTGTATAACACTCTACGGATGCCCGCTCTGACCCTGTTCAGTACCTCAACGGCGGTGCGAGCACGGCCACCGTGCACAGCTATGCAGCGTGCTATCCAGACCTGGTAGTTTATTTCTACCGCCAGGAGTACAAACTGGCGTCTATCGCCGACCGGAACTGGGAGCGAGCTCAGTAACTGGACCGTGCCCCACCGAATGAACGGAATGCCGTAAAGCACCTCAGCCATGTGCCACAAAAAATCCGGGAGTAGACAGTTGCGAAAAGCGTGCTCCGATGTTTCAAAGGTAGGGCAGAAAGGGCAAAAAGGCCTGGTCAAACCGAAGCGGGACAACCTGTCCCTGAGAGGTAAAACGTCGTGCGCAGGACGCCACTGCAAGCTTGCACGGCGCGCATCCAACCAGCCGGCCGTAATATGAAGCCACGCGATCGGGCGAGGCACAGCCGAGCACGCCGTCGGAAGGAGCTCCAGAAGAGCGGCATAAAACTGCTTGACGGACCAAAGAAATCATCCGACGGGAATGATGCGCGTAGGCGACGGACGTTCAAAACGTACTCTCTCATGTGCGAGGCCACAAACTCAGAGCGCGGTCTATTCTGCACAAGCGGGCGAAACAGACGTACGTCTGGACCTAAGCAGTATTGCAGGAGATCGTGGGCGGGGTAGCCAGGGTCACTAAGGCCGTCAAAAATTGCCTTTATCCCGAGCGCAAGACACTTGATCTTTACGTGCGGAACCCGCAAACCGCCAACCTCTCTCGGCTGGTACATACGTCGTTACTCGCTCTCTCTGTATTTTCATCAGAGCGGAAGACCAGCCACACAGACTGGCTCCCTCTAACGTTTCACACGGACTAAACTAAGGCTACGTAGATGCCAACTCTAGAGCAATATGATCTCTAGATTAATATGTGTGCTGGACGTCACCATGCAAAGAACGAATACTCGCGGAAAGCTGCGAACGTGACAACGGCACACTGTACTTGGCCACCTAAAAGTGAAGCACATACGTACCTCTATCATCTTCAAAGAGGACCGAAGATGTCTGCCACCGTCTTGCAAAGTGCACAGCTCCCAGCACAGCTCTCTCTCTACGAAGAGCGCGACGAACCCCTGCTCGAACAAGATTTAGCACTTCTACTACACTACGGACGCGGCCACCCTGTGCTGCAATGCAGCGAGAAATCCACACCTGGTAGTTAATCTCAACTGCCAGAAGGAGGAACTGTTTCCTATCGCGATGCGGGACGGGAGGCTGAAAGAGCGTTTGAATGACAGCCCACCGAATGCGTGACACACCGAACAGGACTTCAACTTTGTGCCATAGCGTATCGGGCACAAGGCACTGATGAAACGCGTGTTCCACAGTTTCGTGACAAGCACAGAATGGACAGAAAGGAGTGGTGACTCCGTACCGAGCAAGACGGTCCCGAAGCGGTAAGACGCCGTGTGCCAAGCACCATTGCAGGCTAGCCCGACGTGCGTCGATCCAGCCCGCGGTGACAAGACGCCAAGCAACCTGCCGGGGCACACCAAGGCCCACAGCCACCGGAGGCATGGGAAGAAGCTCCAAGAGAGATTTGTACAGTGGCTTCACAGTCCAGGTAGAAATGCGTTCACCTGGGTAGGACTCGCGCAGGCGCGGCATGGAGGAGGCATACTCCCTGAGGTGGGGTGCGACAAACTCAGACCGAGGCCTACTCAGCGAAAAAGCCGAAAAAAACCTGACATCAGGACCCAGGAGGAACTGTAACAGATCATGGGCAGGATGGCACGGCTCCATGAGCGCATCAAAGATACCTTTAAGACCAAGGGCGAGACACTTGGTCTTCATATGTGGAACCCATAGGCCACCTAACTCCCGCTGCAAGCACATGCGGGCGCGTGACACCCATTCCACGCTGCCACCCCAGATGAAACGAAAAGCTGTGCGAGTAGCAGCTACCAAGATCTGACGAGGGGGAATAACGACACTGCCATGGTACCAGTATTTACTGAAAAACCATGAGGCGGCAAGACGGGCTCGACACGTGATAGGGAGCACCAAACCTCTGAGATCAGCAAGAACGGGGACACTGCGCTGGTGCACCCTCAGCCATGAGGACGGCGACAGTCCGCAACTATTAAAGTTATATCCTAGTATGCGAACATCGTCTTTAACAGGAATGCCAAAGGGCGCAGGGCACGAAGGAGTAGCATTAAGGAAGAGCAAAACACTCTTCGCCCGATTAATGCGCGCATTTGATACGTTGCCATAGGCATCTAGAACACCTAGGACAGTGGCAACAGAAGCTTCATCTCTAAGTATTAGAGACAGGTCATCCGCGTACGCAAAAAGCGGAAGAGCTGTAGAGCCAGGTAGTTTGAGCATACGTGAAGGGAGGAAAGTTGCAAGAGACTCCAAATGTGGACTAAAGACCATGGCGTAGAGAGCAGGAGACAAAGGGCAACCTTGCCGCACACCGGACTTTATTGGAAAACGGTCAGACAGAGCCCCATTTAGCCCAATCGTAGCTGAAGCTCCGGCGTACAGAGTTCTGACCCAGTCAATAACCGTAACAGGGAAACCAAAAGCGTGCAGGACCTGGTACATGTACCCGTGGTGCACCCTGTCGAAAGCCTTCTCTTGGTCAAAAGAGGCCAAAACTGCAGGTTGGATGCGACTATGAGCCCAATAAAGGGCGTCACGCAACGCAGAAGCGTGGAGCTGGAGGGACCGTCCGGGGACAGCGCAGGCCTGCCAAGGAGGAATAACAAGGCCCAAAACGGGAGAAATTCGTTGCAATAGCGCGTTAGAAATAATCTTATAGTCCGTATTCAATAGAGACACGGGCCTATAAGCGTTCCGATCGAGCCTGCGAGACTCGTCTTTGCAGAGCAAGATAATAACGCTGTCGCGCATGGAAGGACACAAGAGACCGCCCGCCAAGCAGCTATTGAAAAGGATAGTCAAAGGACGGGACAAAGTCGACCAGAAGCATTTATAGAATTCGGCAGGAAGTCCATCAGAGCCGGGAGACTTCCCAGTGTGCAGGGCCTTGACAGGGTCATTACTCAGTTTTAATTCATCTTATCAACGCTTCCACCTTTAAGGCCACAGGTCACCTAACAGTGTCATCGCCATTCGGTTTTGCTGGTGTGTTGGTAGGAGTAGAGTCACTAAATAAGCTACGCTTCATAGTATCGAGACTCAGTTCCAAGAGCGAGCATGCGCCATCTTGTTTCCGCGCCGCGCTACTCACGCGCACTGCGCAAATTAGCGCACGATGCCATCTATCGGGCGCAGGTGAAATGGTCCCCTTCCTGGCGAGGAAGCAGAAACAGGCATTCGGATGGGACGCGATCGCACCAATCGAGCAAGAAAGTACTTTACGTATGACATCACAGCAAAGTCCGTCTGTATCATGCGCTTCAAGAAAGGAGAATGCCTATTTGAACAGACAGTCACCTGCAGGAGCCAGGAGCTACCAATTTCACAGCTGCCTATTAATATTTAATACCATGTATGCATATAAATGGGTTTACATTTTGCAGCATTGATTTTTTTTTTCTGGGAAAGATTATGTCCACCAGCGGAACCGGTTAAAACCGACATGAACCGTTATTTTTTGCTCCGGAGCAGAACCGGTACCGGACCGTTTATGATAGAACCGGAAAGAAAACCGGAACGAAAAACGTTTCGGTTCGACACCCTGGTTTTCCCCTTTACCACTGCGTGCTCCGCAGGAAAGCCAGCAACGAAGGCCACGAGTAGCAATCGACCCGGTCACGTGACGCGGAGGCGACGGTCACATGATCGGAGAGGCTCCGCCCATGTGACTCAGGCTACAGCCGAAAAGAGCCTCCCGTCATTTCGCCTTCGTCATTTCGCCTTCGCAGGGTTGCTCGCAACCGGATCAGCTCCGCTGTAGTGCGCTGTAGTTAAGGGAGAGAAACTCGTCAACTAACACTGTCCACGCGAAAGGCGGTCGGTCACAGGCTGGCATACACTCTTAAAAATGGGGGGGGGGGGGGGGGGTGATGGCAGGATAGGCTCGCCGTTGTTGGCCACACAGAAGTGGGCGTCGTCACGACTATAGCCAAAAAAAAAAAGAAAACGCATAACAAAACAAAACACAAAGGAAGGACGGACGGATGGAGGATAGAGGAGGTTGAAGGATGGGGATGCGGTGAGGTGCACGAGTTCATCGGGGAGAGTAGAGTATTAGATGGGTCGATCAGCAAGGCCTGTCTTCAGCAGGAAGAGAATGAGGTTTCTTGCTTTGGCGGAACGTTCGGCAGAAGAACCGGCGGGGTAGAGGATGTCTGCTAGCGAGCCCGAGGTGGAGCGAGGGAGATGTGTTTCGCGCGCAGAATGGTATGCTCGGCAGTCTCGCAGGATGTGTTCGATTGTTTCGGGTTGTTGACAGTGGCCACAGCAGGCGTTACCCCTAGAGCCTATCTTGAACAGCTGAGAATTGGTGAACGCACACCCAGTGTGGAGCCTATGGAGCATGGTCTGGATGCTTCGAGGAAGATTTTTCATGGGAAGAGGAGGGCGATTATGACGCATGATGTCCCGTATTCCAGGGTGGCGCAGTTCAACAAGGAGCTGAACAGACATCTGCCTGTCGGCGTCGTCCGGAGTTGGCAAAATATTGCTGCAGCCCAGGTGTGCCGAGGACGCCAGCTGGTCCGCCCTTTCGTTGCCGCCGACACCGACGTGGGACGGTATCCATTGGAAGGCGATATCGCCTCCAGCTTGTTTATGTTGGGCGCACGATCTTCTGATGCTTCGCGCTAAGATGTTGTCACACATGGGGTTCATCACGTCCCATAGAGCGCTTCTCGAGTCTGTGAGTAGGACTGCTCTGGCAAACCCTCGTACCTGGACCGTAGCAGCTGCAAGCAGGAGAGCCAGGAGCTCAGCAGTCGTGGAGGATATCGGGTAACGCGATGATCTCCCTTGGTAGGACACGTTCACTGACGGGATGTGGAAGGCACACGTGGCACTTTTGGTACGATCGTCAATAGAGCCATCAGTGAATACCAGAGCATGTGAGTGGTAGACGTCAGTTATGAGGTTCTCAGCCACCGTTCTAGCGACCAGGGGGCTACATTCCCTCTTTTTATGAATGCCCGGAACGTCGAGCGTTACACCCGGTACAAACTCTCGCCATGGCACTGAAGGTAACCCAGCAGGATGTTGAGGCGATCGCTCACTGTGGGCCAGAGCGCTAGTAGCGTATACGCTGGCCAAGTGGCCGAGAGACGTGTGTGACCTTTTTACGAGGGCAGAAAAAAGAGAGTGCTTGCTTCTCGACGTCGCCAAGTTGTCTAAGTGGCGGAGCCCCCTAAGTTCGGAGTGAATACTGACAGGTTTTTCCTTGGCTTCCAGGTAGGTCTGGGTAATTCCAGAAAAGCTGGGTATTCCAAGCGCCGTTCTTATCCCTGCCCGATGGAGCCGCTCAAGAGCCTGCCATTGTGAAGGACCCAGATCCACGTACGGCAACACGTACAGGATACGCGAGAGAATGAGGGCTTTGTGTAGCGTGAGCAGCGAACTTGAACTGCAGCCCCATGATTTGCCACTGATCCTTCGGAGTAAATTAAGAGTCTTCTTGCCTTTACACACCGCTTGGCTTACTAGCCTAGACCAGCGTAAAGAGCTGTCAATGGTGAAATGAACTTCGCCGCGTAGCACGCCCCTAACCAATCACCATCTCGAATGATATCGTAATCTGCCATGATTTGTTGAAAACGGGAGGTGTACGCCTTTTTGTGACCATTATGAACAGCATAAGAGTCACAAAAAAGGCGTACGCCTCCCGTTTTCAACAAATCAGGGCAGATAACGATGTGGTACGATGGTTGGCTAGGAGCGTGCTATGCGATGAAGTTCATTTTTAAGACGGGTGACGCCTGCTGTGGCCACTGTCAACAACCCGAAACAATCGAACACATCCTGCGAGACTGCCGAGCATACCATTCTGCGCGCGAAACACATCTCCCTCGCTCCACCTCGGGCTCGCTAACAGACATCCTCTACCCCGCTGGTTCTTCTGCCGAACGTTCCACCAAAGCAAGAAACCTCATTCTCTCCCTGCTGAAGACAGGCCTTGCTGATCGACCCATCTAATACTGTACTCTCCCCGATGAACTCGTGCACCTCACCGCATCCCCATCCTTCAACCTCCTCTATCCTCCATCCGTCCGTCCTTCCTTTGTGTTTTGTTTTGCTATGCGTTTTCCTTTTCTTTTTTTTTTGGCTATAGTCGTGACGACGCCCACTTCTGTGTGGCCAACAACGGCGAGCCTATCCTGCCATCACCCCCCGCCCCCTCATTTTTAAGAGTGTAAGAGGAGCTCAATGGGAACGCGCAAGGTACCTTCTCTAGAATTTTCCTACAATATATCTATGGTTGCACCCAACCGTTGCACCACCCATCCAGTGTTGCTCGACAGTTGACACCAACTCGCTGTATTGTGTTTCCGAAGTGAGAGTAGCATATTAAAGGAACTGTAAAGTGAAATTTGATCCCACCGTTTCTGTGTGCGACCTGGGGTGCTAGACTCGTCGTATCTTGAAACACGAAGAAAGTTCAAGAAATGGGAGGGAGGGCAACCATTGGATGCTTTCCGTGGCCCATGTGAGCGCTCCTGACTGTCAATCAAACCTCAGGTCAACCCGTACAAAAACTCCAGATGAGCCAGACACGAGCCCAGATGCAGGCCAGATCAGGTCTGATTGGATGCGTTCATGGCAAATCCGACTATGTCCGGCTTTAACCGACACGTGCCGGACCTACGAAATGTCCGGATACCAGACACAAGTCAGGCCGTTTCGCGTCAGATCATAGGAAATCCGACTCTGTCCTGCCTTATCCGACACCTCCCGGACATACCAAATGCCCGGATTCAAGCCAAGTCAGGCCGTATCCGGATCAGATCATGGGAAATCCGAATTTAGCCAGCATGTGCCGGGCCTCGGTCAGGGTGAGTCAGTACAAAGACTCGAGTACGGAAGGCACCATGCGGAACATATAACATCAGTTACAGTTCTACAGTAACAGTTTTCACAGATTTTTTACAGTGGAATTTAGCAGAAAGTGTGTAATTCAGCCTACATGTAAGCACTTATACTCATTTAAATCTGCAAAGACGAAGGCAATTTTGCAGCATCATAACCCATAAGTATTTTTTAGAGTTGTACAGTAACAATTTTGAGTTTGAAAGTGCCATTTAGCACGAAGTGTAAACATTCAAGCTACCTATATGTAAGGACTTCTAGCCATTTGAATAAAATACTTGTTTTCATAATATCTGCATGTATAAATGTATATGTATTTTATACAGCACACACAGACACTAAAACAGACTGCTAGCAGTTACAGCTATGCAGTTAGGGTGCACAATCTTGGAATGAATACTATCCCTACATGGTGATCCTGTAACTACATTTCTGTCGTGAGGAAATTCAAGACAACAACATAATTTCGACAGTGATTTTTTTTTTTTTAATTTGGGGTGAGATGTCCAAGGAAACATATCTGGCCTGATGGCATCAGCAGATCTGGGAATGCTATTCAGGTCAGATGCAAAACAGGTCTGGCCTGATATTACCAGATTTGGAAATGTTATTCATGTCAGACACAAACAGATCAAGAAGTACATCAAATTCACAACTCTCAACATGGGTTTGATTTAAATCCGATTTGACTCCTTAAATCCGCAACACTGCTCCCGACAGGTGGTTTTGAGTGGGTCGATCCTTCGAGATGGAGCGATATCCATTTTCTCAACATTCCTCACGATTCGGAGGTGGGTTACGTTTACGTGGTAGACTTGTCGTACCCCGAAGAACTGCACGCGCTCACCAGTGATTTTCCCCTGGCTCCCGAACACAGGTGCGTGGATAAGAAGTAACTCTCCCCCTACCAGTGGCACTTGTAGCATGCGTTGGCACTGAACGCCCCTCCCACAAAGAAATTCTTGCTGACGTGCTATGACAAAGAGCGCTACGTCGTTCATTATGCATTGCTCGCTCTGTACGTGAGGTTGGGTATGAAAATAAAACGTGTTCACAGCGTCCTCTCGTTCCGCAAAGACAATTTTTTATGAACCTTCGCGCAGAGAAATGTCGCGTTCAGGAATGCCGTGATCATGAAATTCGAGCAACTTCTGTACAAAACCATGTCGAACAGTACGTTCGGTAAATCAATACAAAATGTGAGACGTATGAAGAGGTATGCAATAGCCTACGACAAAGAAAGCGCACTCCGAAAAGCTAGCTCTGTCGACAGTCAGCAATTTTCACATTCTGAGTGACAAGTGCATCTTGTATGAGATGAAACAGCGTCGCATCAAATGCGCGCACCCCCTTTACATGGGCTATGCCATTTTAGATATATTCAAAGTCCGAATGTACAGCTTCATCTACGAGTCGCTCTTTTCCCGCTTGACGTGTCCAGTGCAATTAATCTATAGCGACACATACACGCGACATACTAAAAAAGTATTCAAGTCAATATACTAAATACTGCCTTTTAAAAGCATTTGTAAGATACCAAGTTACCTCCCAAAAGCACTTAAGGTAAAGTAACTTGAGTAGAGTATTTTTGTTATGTACAATTCTGTCTGAAGCTCTCACATGTTTTGTGAGATAGGACAAAGGCATTCCATTCCAGTCTCCTTGGGTACATCACACAGATACGTTATGTATAGATGAATGTATTTGGAAGTGCCTTTGATAGTCATAAAGGTATACTTGAGGTAGTTTGCATTCACAGCAGAGTACATACTCGTTTGCTACTTGCTGCTTGTCTGTATATGCCCTGACCCACTTGAAACATTCAAAGAAAAGTCACTCAGCTTATCTTCCATTTTGAGACATGGTGGGAAGGCTGCTAAAATTTTGGCTGCAGGATTTTTTTACACGCCATTGTTGTACAACCCAACATGATGAGCTTGTTGTATAATGCAATGATACACTGGCGCACAATGTATAAAGTTTTTGGGCGCGACAAACTGACCATCTTGATACACGCTCTGAAAGTCATACAAATCTTTCCATACTCACGCTGAAATTTTGTTTAAGACGCCATTTTCGAAAACAGCGTCATGTGCTAATAGATGCAGAGTATTGGGATAATCAGTCAGATACCTAAGCCAATTCTTGACATCAAATTATGCAAGCTGAAGAACATCTCCTTATTTACCTCATAACATGTAATCGCGTCGTTTGACAAGCAAAAGTCGGGGTGTACTATGTATTTGTCGCGAACATCGTACTAGACGTAGTGGAAGGTAAGATCCCGTTTAGGCAGAAAGTCACATGCTGTAGGAACACTCTGTCTCTTTTATACCTACGTCGTAGAGGCAATGGTACGATTTCAGAACAGGGTTTATACACTATGGCACTGCTCTCCCCCTTTCCCGGCTTTTCGCGATGCAACAAGCTTTCTATTTCACAGTTGATATATAATCAGAATGAATCAGCTGGACTAGAAAGCATACCATATGCTTTCTAGTCCAGCTGTTCTGCCGCCCAAATTTTGGAAGATAGCTGCAGCAGAACCAGCAATCCCAAACGGGGTCAAGTCCGGGCCACTCCGCGAACAAACCTGCGGCGGCCCTCCTGGTGCTGGGGGTCACTATGTGTTAGAATGTGAGGTGCCCTTTTAAGGGCAACCTCCATGGAGCGAATGTACAGCGAAAAAGCTGCGAACTTCGCTCAGCGTCGGACGCCCAGCACGAGGCGTCAAAAATATGAGCGTCCGCCGCCGATCTGCCCATGCCAGATATTTTCGCCCAGCGTCCGCGATTCCGGAAGCGTCAACTGCAGATGAACCAATCAAAGTGCTCTTCCGCTACCAATCTACGCCAGATCGCCTACACCACTGATCTCGATTGTAAAAGGCTGGATCGCGGAGGGAGCGCGTACGTGAAGAAACCTGCCGCCATCTTACTATACCCACAACAGTCGCCGCAGCGATTACGGCAACTTCTTGCAATTACGGTCGTACCAACCGTACTGGCAAGGGTACAGGGCCTAAATTTATACAGGTGAGTCATTCTTTATCAAGGAACAAATAGGCGTCCATTCTGTATATTTAGTTGACAATTATGAAGTGTTTTTTTGCCCAAAACGAGCACTGGATACAGGTTGTTTGATCGCTCTTCCGAGGTTCAATCGAACACACTTGCATTTTATCCGGCGGCAAATACAGTTTGAGTGCATCATATGCTTGAGGGAACGTGTTACACTACACTGGTAGTGTTGTCATCAATATATGTGCGAACACTCGAGCGCTTTTCTGCATGCATTGCTAGCATGGCACACGGTACTCTCTACGGAAGCAAGTGCACATTCATTTCTTTGAATTACCTTCGCGCACAAGTTTGGTATTACGTCATAATGAGACCAAGATTGTGACCCATTTTCATGTATTGGTATTGTTTTGTGCCTTGGTTTGATTTGCGACAAAGAATCCTACGTAACGGTGGTGTGGCGAGACTTGAATACCGCCTTTGTGTCTGAGCTATGTCGTCAGCTTGTTGCGATAATAATACTTTGTAGCGTGTCGTGCTATATGTAGCAGTTTTTAAGGCAAAAGTGGTCTCTCAATACAGATTTCCTCATGGGGCAACCCAGAGGACCGTCTATGAAGTGTGATGCGACTGAGTATACAGGTAAGTATCATGTTCCTCATCCACCTTACAGGAAGGTCCAAATATTTAATTCGTCCGAAAAAAATCGGACGTACTGAACACTTGGACGAAATGAACAGGCGAGGGGAAACTTGCCCAGCGCGTCCAATACCCGTACCGTCCAATAGCCCGTTTCGTCCAAATGGGGAAATTCCCAAAGGCTCTGCTCCTTTCGGCAGACGACTGCCTAAAGCTCTGCTCCTTTCGCCAGGCGACTGCCTGGCTGCATTCATGAAAGCACAGGCCATTTTGACACTGGGTGAATAGCAGGTGACTGTATTCATGAAAGCAAATGGATTATTGATCAAACGGGGAATAACAGAAAACACAAACCCGTTCACAGGACCGCTGACCTACAGTGACCGTCCAGTTAACGATGTGTTGTTTTCTATAACTGTGTTCTCGCTACGTACCGCGTTTCCCAATGTCAGTGATCTTTCTTGGAAACATCTAGGGATCTGAAAGGAAACTTGCGGCCCTTTGCCTTTACGTAGACTACTTCGAGCGGCAGTGGCTTACCAACGTTCATCTCTGGAATTAGTTTGCGGATGAGGACGATCTCCGCACAAACAATCACGCCGAAGGGTGGCATAATTCGCTGCGCATGAAATTCAAGAGCCAACCCCACATGACGTTTTCGAAGTTCCTCGTCGAATTTGAGTCAACCATACACAATGTAAGCACAACCAGGTAAGCAACAAATTCGCATAATCAGGGAACATCACCATGATAATTAATAGAATATAGCATATATACTTCCTCGCTTGCTCTCTTTGTATTCATGCTTCTTACAGCCATTTGCAGGTACGCATTCGGCTGCTGTTGAACGGGGCTTCGCCAAGCAGGAGAGAGGCTCGCTCTTCCTTCTCATGGGCGTACGGAAAATACAGCTGAGGGGAAATGATGCTGGGAAACGAAGCACCCTTCACAGACGTAACAGAGCAGTTTGCTCATGTCATCAAGGCATACCTGCAGCGCATGTCCCACTTGCTGGGCCATGCTAACTAATAAGTTAGTTGTTCAAAGGAAAAAAAAAAAAACTAAACGGAGCAGGCTTAGCATTTGTTTCTCGTTTTACTCGGTGTATAACATCTTTCAGTGGGAATGTTTAAATCTTCCCTTCAACTAATAAGTCAGTTGTTGGAATGAAAAAAAAAAAGAAAGAAAGAAAAATAAATAAACAGAGCAGGCTGAGCATTTGTTTTTCGTTTTACTTGGTGTAATGCATGGCATCGTTCGGTGTGAATGTTTAAATCCTACCTTCAATCGTAAACGAACCAATTGTCCACTCGCATTCGGAGATCCCCCTCCCTTTTCGGACGAAACAAGCGTTTGGACGGTACGGTTATTTGGACGGGTTGGTCAAGTTTCCCCCCTTTGGTTCAGTTCGTCCAATGCCCACTATGTCCAATTTTTTTTCGGACGTGCTGAGTACTTGGACGTTGTGAATACTTGGATGAAATAAACATTTGGACGAATCGGGGTGCTACCGGCTCCTTCACCCAGCAATATAATAATTATAATCCTGTTTAGAAGAGTTACCCATATCCTTTTCAGAATAGTTTTTAATCTTTTCAATTTTTAGAAGATACAGGATTGTAAACCCTGCTTTAAACTGATGTTTTAACATTTGTCCAATGCATTTGTTAAACAACATATTCATTTTTAACGAGCTGCATCCAAACCAATGTTCTGATCTATTATGACCTTTGTTGTCGATGCACCATAAAAATTGGAATAATCATCATCAATACAGGTTACTTCACAGCTGCCTCGACATACTCAAGAAATGGGTGCAGAACCTGTGTAGTGCCCACAAACTTTGATTACCACAGCACCTCCAGAAAGTAAAAGCACGTGTGTCACATGGGATTTTCATATGTATTCACAGTATATAATATCTTGTATTAACTGTTGTAGATCTAAGCCGCCTCTACAGTACACTCTGAGAACTTGTCAGGGAACTGTGATAATTGTTTCAGTTAATAGGCATGCACATATATGCTATAAGAAGAAAATTATTTCTTGAGAATGCACTTCTCTGGCTACTGGTGTTGTTTACATCTACTGTTGATCACATTCATTTATCACATATTATATTCTTATATATTATTATTCTTATATATATTATTATCACATATTTGATCACATTAAATTTAAAATTCAGCATATATGAGAAAATATCAGGAGGGAAGTTGCTATTCATTGCTCATTTCAATCTAAAATTGAGTGCTACAAATTTAGAGAATGTACCTGTCCATTGTTATTCCTAAAATATATATTGTCATTGTAGCAAGGTCACAAAACAATAAATATAGTCTTTTGCGACCTCCCTGCACGTTCACTGTATCCTGAAACGCATAATTGCAAGAAATAAATGTTGAACTTGAATAAACTTGATATAAAATGTTGAATAATATAATGAATGATATAAAATGTTGAATAAACTTGAACTTGTATATTCTCTTTACTCATCATCAGTGATCTTCTTTACAAAAGCATATTGTGTTAGACTTGTTTTTTTTTGTTTTTTTTTTTACGTTTCACAGACAGGGTACACGAGGGCCAAAATGACAAACTCACAACTGTTTCAAGCTCCAAATCGTCCTGTTGCAATTTGCAGACCAGTGCAAGAGGGTCCTTGCACATCAAAATGTAAGATGGGAGTCACAGTTAATGCAAAGTGTTTCCTATGAGAGACTTCGATGCTGAAGAAAATTGTGCAAACTGCGGAAGGTGCCATAGGTGATCTTCAGAAAGTGTGTCTGGTCTCACAACGGTGCTACGACACTCCCTTTTAGATGACGATGGATGATTGGAGTTTCAGATATGCAGCTGCATTTTTTTGGAACGTGCTCCACATAACAAGCATGACAAAGTCAGCACTGGATAGCAGGCCCCCGCCCTTAAGCAGGTTTGCTCACGCTGCAGTTGTATTCAGCAAAAGCATGTGAGTACTCGAGAAAGACATTCAGTTTGGCACAACCGCGCCTGCAAATAATCAGAACAAATGGAGGAAGAAACTAACAAACATAGAAGGGCTGTACTTGAAAAAGAGATAAGTCCTGTGTCTCAAGGAAGTGTTACCACTTTCTAAGTAACTTGATTAAGGTTACATCAATACCTAGATTAACTGGCCTAAGCGTGATCTAATTGCGTGAAGTAATTGTTTGGGAGGCTTTGGTGTGTTCATATTTGCGAGGCACTACGTCGAAGACACCATTGTCGTTCACTAAAAGACTCTTTCTTCTTGATATAAATCACACTAAACGCTGTCTGAAACAACGGCTGTGATTCTACGGGGCGATTTCTTTCTACCATATGCGTGTATATATATTTCTGGGGCCGTTCTTTGTGGGACAATTTTTGTCCAGAACGCAGCACGGGAGATTATATACATGGCTGTTGTTAATCTCACATCGTTTCTTATTGAAATATTGTCTGGGAAACGTGCTGTAGTACAATCCCCAGCGCTGCACTGCAGTGACGGTCCAGTTTCGGAATGCAAAACATAACGTAATTAAGAATCGAACGGCAGGACACCTGTGAAACACCGTTAGGATACATCAGTATACTGGCACCTTACAAGATTGTGTGATGACAAACAACGATCAACGCCTGCAGCGCAATAAATGCTCACAATCTCCGTTGCCTCCCATTGTTTTCTATGGGCACACACTGCGCTTTAGGGCCTCCCAACATGGCGGCCCGAATGCACACCTCTCCCCCACGAGCCCCTCTCCCATGCGCGATCCATGATCAGTGGCCTGCACGTGGTCGTCTGTTCTCGTGAATCATCGTCATCGTCCTCTTCTTGCAACTGGATGCTGTCGTCTGCTCGCTGTTTCGCCAACTGCATCGTTAGAACGTGAGGCATTCTCTGCCAAGAAACATGTTTTCCTTTTGCAGTAGTGAATATGCCTTTCGGTACGTTACTGGTCGCATCTTTTCAGACAGTTGTTGGACTTAGTTGCAAAATTTGTTACATTAAATGCACTTTTCGAGCAACTGATTTCACTAAGCTTTCACCTTGTACCCTGGCAACAGTGACATCACAGCATGACTTCCCGGCGCCGTCCGCTAGTTTTTCGCTCCATGGAGGTGGTGCCGGCGAACAACTGGCGGCGGAACGCGCGTGGCAGTCTGCCGCGCGAACTTCGTTGCAAAAATTCGCTCCATGGAGGTTGCGCTTTATGCTGACATGGCATGCCGAGACTGGGAGACTGGGAGGTATCCTGGGTTCGAATCTCGGAGGAAGCTGTGCTGTCTGAGGCTGGGCTTTGCTCGTACACTTTAAGACAAATGTCAGCACAGTTGCCTATGAAGTCTGTCCACAACGCCCCCCCCCCCCCCCCCCGCTCGAGCAGCATGTGCCGCCAGACAAGCAGGCAGATCGCTCGGAAGTATCCACTACCTTTTATGCCACGCAGACAGTGTATACCCAAGCAGCACAATGTACTGAAAGTCGAGTGCAATAGGGGTGGACGGTATGTGTCTTATCAATGTTCTTTATAGTTTCACGAGTCTGTTCAAGACCTTCAACCTACCCGTCCACCCCCATTGCACTCGACTTTCAGTACATTTTGCTGCTTGGGATAGCGTCCTATTTTGATACAGCATTCAGGGTTACCCCCACTAATCTCACTAATCTTTCTCATTTCTAGAAAGACATCGTCTCGCTGTTATCTGGTATCATGATACATGCCGAGCGCCGCTGCTATTTTCATCTTCGTTCTTAAGGAAAAGTTTTGTGTGTCCGCTGCAAACGAAGCTGCTCCATAAATTAGTCTTTTTCTTCAGAAATTCGACCACCAGTATTGTTGTCTGACTACCCGCACTTTCACGCGTTCAGCTGGATATTCGGGAAACAAGGACGCTGTAATGTTTATTTTATTGCAGTTTTTATCTTGTCGTTCTTACTTCCAACTTTAGTGACGCTCGTCCATTGCTTGCTATTGAATACTGGCATTCAACAAACCAGTCACATAAAAGAAATTTTATTGGCCTTATGTGATGGAGTGTACAATAAAAAAAGCGCACATACAGGCTGTACGGGCTAAAACAATGAGTGGGATCCCCAAACACACTTCCTTCGGTTCTTACATACAGTCTCATTTCTTGAAAATAGCGAGCAGTAGGTATGACGTGACTGTGAACAGCTGGCACATTATCGCCGAAGTTCTTTCCACTTGTACGTACACCAGCTAAGGGGTTCAGAACAGAACGAATAGAAAAGCAAACGAAACGTCGGGTGGCTTATCGTTAAGGGATAACAAGTGAAGATAATGTCGCATGCTTAGATGTAAATTATATCGCATCAAATACAATGTGGTTTAGTACATATGATCGCGGTATTTGATTAGGCAATCGTCTGTAAATCACTGCGCGGTCCTACGTTTGTCACCCGGTCAGTGTCCGAAGCGACGAGGGTTTATCTGACCCCTGATTAAACTGCCGAAAACTGTTTATCCGCACGCTTGGTGCGCTTCCCTACTTATCCCGGCCACTTACCGGCCTAATAAAACGCGAAAGAATATGCATCACAAACTCTGACCAGGTTCGATAATTCTTGCACTGCGCACGAGTCCGACGCTGTGCTCTAACCTGTGAATCACTGAGAGCAACGGTTTCTGAAAACTGTGTGAAATTAGAAAATATAACATCCAACGATTTGTTACTGCTGATTTCTCTATTGAAACCGTGCTGTCTCGGGTCATACTGTGAGGTCCTGTAGTGGCCCTTCCCTTGCCTTCGATACACAATCCTGGCATACTTGTGCCTGGACGCGGTCCTTATGCGATAGCCGATTTCGAATGCGAGAAAACAAGCACAGTTAAATTGCAAGGAATAGCCATTGCACATCGTCTAACCAAGTCTACGCGTACTTTATAATCAGTGATTTATGGAGGCCCCCTTACTAAAACCCTCAATTGTTTGGCGTCAGGTTGTGGATTCGAGGATAGGATAGGAGGCTATCAGCTTTTCGGCGGGGTACAAGTTTTACAAGTTGCTTATAGATTGTGCACTCGCAGCCAGCGAACGCCCAACGCATTGCCAATGTTACTGGAAGGGTTCCCCGAAGCCCAAAGACCCCTCAAGTCTGAGCGAGAATACGGCGATATGCACAGACCGACCACTGTTGCATCGCTTATGATCATTGTTGTAAGCAACAAATTATCAATTGCAAGAAAGTGAGAGATAACCTCAGCAAGCAACGACCTTGCACTGAGCTCGTGATGCCCTTGATAAACCATCCATCGACACTGTTACGTTTCTCGGCCGGCGCGGTGCGAACCTCTGCATTTCACGGAAAGGGCACGTGATACGAAACAGAAGAGTACCTCGGATCCCCACAAAAATCCTTCCGCAAGGCGCACAGCGAGCTTCAGCGCATCCATGTACACAATCGCACGTGGTCGGGTGCCACGGCCGCGACCAAGCGCTCCCATGCATTGGATAGGCCGGTAAACACACCAGTCATTCTAGCTCACCATAAGCACACGTCAAGAGCTACGGGACGTGTAACGCTTGAGCATTATTTCACGAGTCAAAGAGCCAACGAAATGGTCGAGGTGCCAAAAGGTCAAGGCAAAGTAAGCATCTGTGTTGATCTTACCGAGCTCAACCGCCATGTGCTCAGAGAGTGGTAGCCAATTCCTCTGGGTAGTTTCATTTTAAATCGAACAACGTGTGAAAGACGTATTTTTTGATTCGCCAAGAAAAAATGTATGTTAGATGACAGCTCAAACGCGCAAATCGCGCCACGTGCGACGCTCGTGCGTGGAGTAGTTTCCGCGTGGGAGAGGAGGAAAGTCTGAGGCTGCTTGAGCGCGCTTTCTTCTGGACCAACATTGACGGGATCTAGCACCGCTGATTTTTTGCCTAGGAACTGGAAGTTTTTTGTGATTGTAGGCTGCACTATAGACACTGTCGACAGCCACCCACAGAATTCTGAGGGCCACAGACTTTCTGTTAAAAAATGCCAAACTTGGCGTAAACGTTCAAAAAGACCAAATTTTGTTAACAATTTGCTTCATGACGGAACGTCTGAGGACATCGAGGTTAGTACCATTCGTTAGGACGTTGAAAGAACTTTCGTGCTGTATAAAGTTCATTTTTCTCAGTTCACTGCTTTCTGTGTTATTAGCTTGAGAATCGCACATGGTAGGCGAAAATTGCCACTGTTGCATCTCAATTTTCTCAAAAATGCCATCTTCGATTTCCCTGATTATTTTTGAAAAGGTGGCGTCATGTCTCCACTTTAGACCCCAAGTAAGACAATCTTTTATTTTTACCCGGGAGACGCGCAGCGATTTTTTTGGTCATGCATGGTCCACGAAACTGCAGCCTTGCGCGCCCCATCGACGAGCACGCGACCTTCAACCTCTTCTTTGCTACAGGTCTCCCGCTGACGGAGTAATCAATGACTGCACGTCGTGAGCTTGTTGTAGTATCCCCAGAGCATTATTTTACGTTTACCCAATGGTCTCCCAGTTCCGTCAGGCTCATTCAAACCGTGGCAGAGTACATAAGTTGGTAGCACCCCGATTCGTCCAAATGTTTATTTCGTCCAAGTATTCACAACGTCCAAGTACTCAGCACGTCCGAAAAAAATTGGACATAGTGGGCATTGGACGAACTGAACCAAAGGGGGGGAAACTTGACCAACCCGTCCAAATAACCGTACCGTCCAAACGCTTGTTTCGTCCGAAAAGGGATGGGGATCTCCGAATGCGAGTGAACAATTGCTTCGTTTACGATTGAAGGTAGCATTTAAACATTCACACCGAAAGATGCCATGCCATACACCAAGTAAAACGAAAAACAAATGCTCAGCCTGCTCTGTTTATTTATTTTTCTTTCTTTTTTTTTTTTTTTTCATTCCAACAACTGACTTATTAGTTGAAGGTAAGATTTAAACATTCCCACTGAAAGATGTTATACACCGAGCAAAACGAGAAACAAATGCTCAGCCTGCTCTGTTTAGTTGTTCTTTTTTTCTTTTGAACAACTAACTTATTAGTTAGCATGGCCCAGCAAGTGGGACATGCGCTGCAGGTATGCCTTGATGACATGAGCAAACTGCTCTGTTACGTCTGTGAAGGGTGCTTCGTTTCCCAGCATCATTTCCCCTGAGCTGTATTTTCCGTACGCCCATGAGAAGGAAGAGCGAGCCTCTTGTATCGTCTCCTGCTTGGCGAAGCCCCGTTCAACAGCAGCCGAATGCGTACCTGCAAATGGCGGTAAGAGGCATGAATACAAAGAGAGCAAGCGAGGAAGTATATATGCTATATTCTATTAATTATCATGATGGTGTTCCCTGATTATGCGAATTTGTTGCTTACCTGGTTGTGCTTACATTGTGTACGGTTGACTCAAATTCGACGAGGAACTTCGAAAACGTCATGTGGGGTTGGCTCTTGAATTTCATGCGCAGCGAATTATGCCACCCTTCGGCGTGATTGTTTGTGCGGAGATCGTCCTCAACCGCAAACTAATTCCAGAGATGAACGTTGGTAAGCCACTGCCGCTCGAAGTAGTCTACGTAAAGGTAAACGGCCGCAAGTTTCCTTTCAGATCCCTAGATGTTTCCAAGAAAGATCACTGACATTGGGAAACGCGGTACGTAGCGAGAACACAGTTATAGAAAACAACACATCGTTAACTGGACGGTCACTATAGGTCAGCGGTCCTGTGAACGGGTTTGTGTTTTCTGTGATTCCCCGTTTGATCGATAATCCATTTGCTTTCATGAATACAGTCACCTGCCATTCACCCAGTGTCAAAATGGCCTGTGCTTTCATGAATGCAGCCAGGCAGTCGCCTGCCGAAAGGAGCTGAGCCTTAGGCAGTCGTCTGCCGAAAGGAGCAGAGCCTTTGGGAATTCCCCCATTTGGACGAAACGGGCTATTGGACGCGCTGGGCAAGTTTCTCCTCGCCTGTTCATTTCGTCCAAGTGTTCAGTACGTCCGATTTTTTTCGGACGAATTAAATATTTGGACGTTGTGAGCACTTGGACGAAATAAACGTTTGGACGAAATGGGGCGTAACCCTTTATGCAGTGGTAACATCGTAGCTTTTGTTTCAGGTTGCCGCCAGTCCCCCAGGCAGTGTGAAATTCACATCCTTTTCATTGGTAAAAGAGTCACTAAATATACGCGTAGCTTATTTAGTGACTAGTAAAATAACGTTGTGGAGGTTTCGAAAAATGTAAAATGTGCCTATTGCGAGACCCCTGCAGATGATGGCTGCCACCATTGGATTAATATCATCCGAAAGCTTTACAGGACCTTTCACATATAAAGTGACTGGGTTCAAGCGCACAAAACCACGAGAGGTACGCGAACATTTTGCATGTTCGATCTTAATTATTTCTAAAACGCCAGAATATTTTTCACAATTTATTCCACAGGGGCAGAATTATGCCTGTACTTTGCGCTGCTGGTAAGGTAGGTACCTTTTCTCTTTTTGAATGAGACGCTGGGCTACCTTTCCGTGGAGCGATTTTTCCACACAAAGGCGCTCCTCGTATGTTTACGAGCGCGCTTTGCTTCGTAGTCTTTGCTTTGTAATTTATTGCCCAGATGTTGCATTCTGTACTTATTTTGCACTTGTGGTACGTATGTTTATTTTTTCCTTTGGAGACGCATGGCAATACTTTCGTGGGCGCCTTGAACTTGCTATTACGCACTTTCATGGGAGTCGCACGCACGACGTGTGCGTATGCACGTGTGTATATTCACTATTCTCCCGCACATGTGCTTGAGGCAATGCACATACGCACGCTATGAGGCTGTCGTGCGAGTTAATATTAGGAAGGCAGAACTATGGCCACAGGGGACAGAAAGTTACAACACGTGAGAATACAAATTTGTGGCCGCCTGGTAGCAGCCGTCTCTTAGCTTGGGCGCAATAAGTGATAGTTCCGAAGCTGTGCATGCTACCTTTAATTAGTTTTATGCCCCGTAGCGTTATTTCGGAACCACGACGAGTACTATATACAAAGCCCGTAAGACCGCTGTGATGACAGTATGTTGCTGCTCCCAAGTATAACACGTTCGCCCTCCACGAGCTGTGTCAGTGCCACCGTTGGAATCAGAATTTCCGACAGAACATCGCACAACTAAAATCCCTCGCTTCCGGTAGCCGTAGGTACCTTAAACCCTCGGTGTCCAGTAATCCTTTTGACATCCATGCGCTTGAACCCAGTCATTTTATATCATGTGAAAGGTCATATCTAAACCTATCGGATGATGCTAATTCAATGGTTGCATCCATCGCCTGCAGGGGTCTCGCAATGGGCACATTTTACGTTTTGCGAAACTTCCACAACGTTCTTTTACCAATGAAAAGGATGTGACTTTCACACTGCTTGGGGGACTGGTGGCAACCTGAAACAAAAGCTACGATGTTACCACTGGATAAAGGATCTTTACGAAGCGCTTCGTTTCTTCTTACTACTTTGTCGGTATGTTCGAGGACTGGGGCTTCTCGTCAAGGGCGCACAGGCAACTCATGTACTCTCCCACGGTTTGAATGAGCCTGACAGAACTGAAGACCATTGGGTAAACGTAAAGTGATGCTCTGGGGACACTACAACAAGCTCACGCAGTGTGGTCATTCATTTCTCCGTCAGCGGGAGACCTGTAGCAAAGAAGAGGTTGAACGTCGCGTGCTCGTAGGTGGGGCGCGCAACGCCGTAGCCACTAGACCCTGCCTGACAAAAAAAAAAAAAAAAATCGCTGCGCGTCTCTCAGGTAAAAATAAAAGATTGTCTTATTTAGGGTCTAAAGTAGAGACATGACGCCACCTTTTCAAAAATAATCAAGGAAATCGAAGATGGCATTTTTGAGAAAATTGAGATGCAACATTGGCAATTTTCGCCTACCATGTGCGATTCTCAAGCTAATAACACAGAAAGCAGTGAACTGAGAAAAATGAACTTTATACAGCACGAAAGTTCTTTCAACGTCCTAACGAATGGTACTAAGCTCGATGTCCTCAGACGTTCCGTCATGAAGCAAATTGTTAACAAAATTTGGTCTTTTTGAACGTTTACGCCAAGTTTGGCATTTTTTAACAGAAAGTCTGTGGCCCTCAGAATTCTGTGGGTGGCTGTCGACAGTGTCTATGGTGCAGCCTACAATCACAAAAAACTTCCAGTTCCTAGGCAAAAAATCAGCGGTGTTAGATCCCGTCAAAGTCGGTCCAGAAGAAAGCGCGCTCAAGCAGCCTCAGACTTTCCTCCTCTTCCACGCGGAAACTACTCCACGCACGAGCGTCGCACGTGGCGCGATTTGCGTCGTTTGAGCTGTCATCTAACATGCATTTTTTCTGGGCGAATAAAAAAATCCAACTTTCACACGTTATTCGATTTAAAATGAAACTACCCCCCAGTGAAACACACTTTGGAGAGGTTATCTGCAGCAAAGCTGTCCTTGAAGATTGACGCCAATGCTGGGTTTTGGCAAATCCCATTTACCAAGAACAGTCGTCACCTCACCACTTTCATCACACCATTTTATGCGGTTCTGCTTCAGCTGGCTGGCGTTCAGGAATTCGTCGCCGCCCGAACACTTCCAAAGACGCGTGTGAATGATGTTTTAGGAGGACCCGAGGGAATGATGTTCTTGTCTTTCGTCCAAGCCAACAAGTTCACGATGCAAGACTGCATGCAGCTCTGTAGCGCCTAAGTGAAACGGGGCCGGATGAGGCTGAACTCCGGAAGTGCACTTCTGGAGTCGAGACAATTGACTTCCTAGGCCACACCATCGGGATAGAAGGAATACGTTCGAATGACCGAGTACTGGACGTCATTAGCAAAATCGAATCGCCAACGTCTAAGACAGAACTCAGACGTCTACTCGACTTGGTCACATACCTTGGTCGATTTGGACGAAAATTCAAGGGTTTTTAGGACTGTGGTGAAATTCGAAGATTTTCCCGACGTTGAAAACAGCTTTTATCGAATTCCCAGGTATTCAAGGGTTTCAAGGACCAGTGGGAACCATAGATTTCTACAGCAACCACGTACACAGAAACCAGGGCATGACTCCCTAGGACCGGATGGCAGTACCACAGGCATCAAATACAGGAGAGAAAACAGTGCAAGTGGTATATATTAATATCTCTTTATTCTATACTCTCATATAGAAACCTACAGCATTGTAGTCCAAATTCCTAGTCAATTCTGGGCTAAATAATGTATACGACAGTGTTTGGCAATCTCTCCAAAAGTCTTTACAAAACGAGGGCCATACAAAATATGTGAGATTCTTACAACTTATCGATGACTAAGCAGAAAAAATACAACATAAAAGCTGCCATAGAGTAACAATCTCAGGCACCACATATATAAAGCACACGCCAAGGTGTCTCTTTCTGGGTTACACTTAACCACAGCTCAAAACAAGCAAAAACAAATAATGTAACACAATTTGCTCTTTTCACATGCGATGACTTCTTGGCTACAACTCAAATACATTTTGTATGACACAACAGATAAAACCATTTACTTGGATGACAACAGCATAATAATCGGCTAATACCCTATCTTGTGTGCTACAGTGTAGTGCAGCTGTGAGCAAAAATGCCTCACGTAACAGAATCGGTGAGCATAAAAGGGTGCTGCTGGCCATGGAGCTTCTCTTTGCTGGAACAGAATGACTACTACCAAGTCAAAGGGTAGCAAACTGGCGACTGTAAGTCTGAAACACAGTCACCAAAGAGGTTTGCAAGTCAAAACTTTTTTTGTGTAACTTTCAAAACGTAAACTTATTTACCCTTTCATTCTGGGGGCTGCCTCAACTGATGTGGCTAGCCTAATTTTACCGAATGTCAATCCAATCGTTGGCAATACCAAATTGCAAATTACACATTTTGCCGCCTCGACAACTTCGTAGCCACCCCTGTTCCACCACAACGCTTCATGTACCTCAAACTCAAGAATCGAGCAAAACGTTTCCTAACAAATACACTCCCACTTTCTCCTTTCAATATGTACATTCTAGACTAAGATTGGAATATTTTCTTCCCTCTGCAGTATAAAAATGGTTAAAAGTCTACCTGTAAGGAAGTTCCCATCCAAAAGCATCTGCAAGATGTTCATAGTGCATGCAAACTGCCAATTTGTGAGGTATCTTTGGTGGTGCATGCAAATGCCAGGTTGCACAAGCTAGCTCAAAGGTCGAGCACTGATAGTCTACAAGCTTGGCACCATAGTATGAATACCCTATGTTGAATAGTGATGTAGCTCAGTAATTGTGTACGTGGGTGTTTCTCTTCTGCATAGATAGCTGTTTCGTTTCACGGTAGTGCTATAGTATACTTTGGGAAAAGTTAGTTATGGAAAGTAAAATCTCCACGGGTCCTTTTAAGGAATGCTAGATGTTCAGCACATGGCTCTTGAACAGTTCGTAGATAAGATATTGCACTACACAATAATAATGAAAATTGATTGCTGTGTAATCCCCCAATATAAAATAATCTTGGGCTTCTGATGCAAAATCTACCCACCCAACTGCATCCTTCAGTATGCAACATTGGGTTCTTAAGGGAGCATGGAAGGATCAAAAATGCAGAAATTCGGACTAGAAGCCCTGAGATATTTAAAGGGTAGCCACAGATGAAAGTTTACCCAACATGGCTTCCACTATGACTGTTTTCCCATTGGGATTTGGTGGTTTTTGGTCGTAACTTTGAACTGTGATGTTGAATCGGTTTGAAGCTTATGATGATGAAACGTACCAATTAGGGTTTCACGCAGATGCAAGAATTTTTCACCTGCATTGGGTAATTGGTGAGTACAGCATACTGGATGGGTAAGCTTTTATAGGTAGCTAACCTGTATATGCGCACAAAAATTATGACAGCAGTGTGCAATTCCAGTGCGGAAGAGGCCTTTCGATCTTGCGTGTCAGAAATGCTCCTTCCCTTGGTTGCCAGTCGGTGCGTCAAGCGAGTCAGCCAATAGTGACGTGCGTGCCCCCTTTTTGCTTTGTCTTTTTGCAGTTGCATTTCGCGCCGCCCGTCCCATGTCTACACTGGTCGCTTTCGCTAGCACAGGATTCTGGGCAGCCAATAAAAAAAGTGCTGACGGACACTTGATGTCACCACCAAGAGTAGCATGGGCGAGATCACTGCCGCTGCACACATTTTCTAATTTTCTCAGGAAACTTGATTTCCCAAAGGAAATATTTTGCGTGGCAGTTCCTAAATGTAGCACGTTTATAATGCGCTGTAAAAGAGAATATGTTTCAAGTGCCTTCCATGTTCCTTTAATGACAACACCCAGCGAAAATTATGAGAGCAATCTGCATCATTTTTTTCTCTCTCGTCCAGAACTTCCTATGTAACATTTGATGAAAAACAAAGAAGCAAAACAGCATAGTGAAGACTATCAAGATTGAGCTCCATAAAATATATCTGCCTGCTGGGTCTTGAACCAGCACGCTGTTAATTATAAAGTGGAGAATGGAAACCAATCCCCCGTAACCATATTTTGCGTTAGTTCTAATGGTTATGAATGCAGTAAAATTCCCATCGTAACATGCACATTCAAAATTTCTAACTACGTTTAATGAGTTATAATTTTGTGCATGGAATTGCATCATAACGGCTGAAGCCTGTACTGTTTATTGTACAGAGCCACTAACCAATCTTGGTGGTCGTTGTGTTCTGCTAACTAAACTGCTACATTGTGCAGACAATGCTAGTTACTATGAATGAGAAATGTGCTAGCATACTGTTTACACTTTATGCCACTCACATTGCAGTTCTTCACTGTCAATACTCCTAATATACACATAGTGAATTTCAAGCCTCCATATCTGTGTACATTATTACTTTTGGTATATCAGACCTATATTGGATCACCATCATTCAGGTGTGTATTAGGACGATGATAAAGCAGATGAAATCTGTCTGTTGCACAAGTTGATAGTTCTTCTCAAGGGGTGCATATGTTACATTCAATCCACAAAATGAATGCTGCCATTCAGAGAGTGGGCAATGCAAACACTACTTTCGCAACCTGATGGCCACACGATTGTCAATCCTGATCAAAACAAAGCAATGTCGTGCCTGGTTTTCATGCGAGCTTAAAATAATCGAAAACAATGAATTCAAACTGGAACTTGACCCAAAGTCCAGCTTATCAATATTTAAAGCTGTAGCAGAAGTAACTTCAACTAACCGTGTATTCACACGAGTGACATCCTTGCGGAAGATTGTAGTGAAGGAAATCGCAAAAAAAACTGCTCATAGAGCTGAAGTTCCGCCCCGTGTCACATTCAGCATTCACACGGTGCCGGAATATCGGGAGTGGCATATTAGCAGATGATGCTGCCAGTACCTTTTCCTGTCCTCTGCTACGGAATACCTTGTGGATGTGTTGTAGGATACTCCCCACGGTTAAGCAGTGCACGTGAAGACACAACGTTGAGCGCTCACCGAACAGCAAGAAGCTATGACGTTTTTTGCATGTTCTGCTTGAGAATGTTGCTAGTGTGAATACATGGTAACATGAGCGAAACTAATTAACGTAAATAAACGTGGCAGTTTAAAAGTGAGACGAAACTGCTTAGTTTGCAAATGCACACAATTGTAAGTTAATACATGGGGGATGAGACTGGTAAAAATTAATTGTTTTTCAATTAATTGAACACCAGTAGAGGTAACTGGCCAACAGCATGCACTAATAACACTGCAAAACCACTTTTTGCAGTCTGTTCTTGTACTCAAATTACATAATTAGGAAAAAACAATGAATTTTAGCCAACTCACTGCATTTTTCATAGCCATCAGGCAACCTCATCACACCTTTCAGTTTGTAGAATGCAAATATTTATGACACTGGCATCAATTTTAACCGGCACATCATCACCATTCTAATACCTGAACCACTGAAAAAGAAAACCTTTCAATGGTGCTGTACGAACATTTGTGTGCAAACATCTATACGCTTCTTTTGTATGTGTTTGACATGGCTAAAGTATCTGTGAAGAAATTAAATCGTTTTAACGTTCCAAAGAAACTTATTTCCTCCAGTTTTGTGAACATAAATGCACATAGAACAGCAAAAAATTGTTGTAAAAATTGTTCTTCTTGAGATTTAATATGACATGGTTTAATCATGCACACAATGACAACAAAGAAAGTAAAGCAATGTGACTATGAAATTGTTAGACTTAAGACACTGCATGCATGAGTTACATTAAAAAACATTGGGTCTATGTAGTGTGTGCATTGTGCTGAACAAGGCATTGTGCATAAAAACCTATTTGGTAAACATATGGCGATACGTACATGTTCACTGAAAACTGCCCGCAAAGCAAAATCACACGCTGATTATCCACCCAACACCAGACAAAAGTACAATGCGAAAGCATGTCCACTGTATCAAAAATCATACACGGCACATGCTGCTTGAACTAAGTAACTAAGCGCTATCCTGCGTAGTAACGGCACAAGCAGCGTACAGCTTGCATATACGTACACTGGCCAACAAACACTTGAGCAAACCTTTGTTTCAACGGTGACAGTACATGACTTAAGTTTTGTCTGCATATCTAATGCAGCTCCGAGTCAAAGGAGCACAGCTCTGCCTGTACTAACTCTCTCCTTTACAATTGCATAGCTTCTCCCATACCTCCTACTCCTGAAAAAATAGCACTTCATGACGGTCACGTGCTGCAGCTGTACAAAGTTGAAAAAAAAAAAAAAATCTGTACACTGCAAACTGTGTAGACACGTTCCTTTCAGACGCCGCGTGTCATTTTTCCTGTACATGTGGTAGGTTATGGTAATGCAGGGGCCAAATATTGTTCTGCTGCACTATTTCTACTGATGTTTTATTGCTTGGCATTCTGAACAATATGAAAAAAAGAAAAGAAAAAGTAACAAACCATAAATTAAATTGCAGCACTCGATACGTTAGCTTGAAAACAGCTGACCTTGAAACGTAGACCAAAACCTTAAAAAAAAGTCTGATGCAAATATGTACGCCAAAAGGACTAACACCACTAGGACACATGCCCATCAGTCTGTGGCCACTCTTGCATATATTACATTTCACTAAGGTTTGTCAAGGACTGTATGCCCTGGTTACTTTCTGAGCATACAGACCTCAACTCTGAAAGGTCTGGCAATAAGACAGCTAAGCCCAATCCACCATCGTCGGCCTCCCTTGTTGCGCACTTCCATCACTACATCATGTCTGCAGGTGGCGATGCAGATGAAAGAGAAATGCTCTCTGCAACCATTTAAAGCAACTTCCGATAAATGGATCGCGTAACCCTTGAGCAGAAATGACGCTCAGCGCCTTGTGGTAGGCATAGGACCAATCAAATACAGCATCTTTCCATAACTTCTTACACTCATTTGGCACACCATACCACCAAGGTGGTTGTAATGCACGAAGCGTCTTCATTGCTTGTTGTTTTCCTCATTGTCGTTGTCCTCGTCTGCAGAGTTGAGCGTGCCTCCACAGGGGCTGTCATCAGAGGTTACGTCCGAGCCATGGCCCCCTGCAAGGAGTGGCAGGGTATGCAATGCAGTAGAAACTGGACTTAGTAGCAGAAAATACTTGTTTGCGAGTACAGTAAAACCTCTCTAATTCAAAATCCCGCTTAGTGCAAAGGATTGCAGTGGTCGCGTATTCTCACGTTGCGATCTGACCGCGCGATTTGAAGTGTGGGCACGACACGTCCCGCTTAATTCATAACTTTTCCACAGAGCACACGTTTTCAGACTGACCAGAAGTACCACGTGCTCGACAACTTCCCTTTCCTTATCTATTCTTTCAGTGACATTCCTCTTCCCGGTTACGAGTAGTGAGTCATAGGACAGCTAGTCAGGTGACTCAAGCTCAACAGCCAATCACGCAGTGTACTCCCCCTCCCTCGCCTTTGTCACCGCCTCAAAGAAAATGCTCGTTCGCACTGCCAAGAGTGTAAATTTAAATTCCCTTCATTCCCGCTTCATACTGTACAACCAACCTGCCAGGGCCTGCTGTTCGGCACCCTCTCTGGCAAGCACACCCAGGGTGGCTGCCCCTCTCACTACGGCTCTACTGCTATGGTCGCCTGGCTGAACAAGATGACTGTGGCAAAACTCCCTATGAGACAGAGCGCGTGATCTCGCTGAAAAGCTGGAATGTGAAGAGTTCACATGTAGCAATGGATGGTTCTCCCACTTCAAGGCACATCATAATCTGTCGCATCTGAAGGTATGTGGTGAAAGCGGCAGCGTGAACATGGAAGTGGTGGACAACTGGAGGTCGCACACACTGCAGCCACTTCTGCAAGAATACCACCTGGACGATATTCTCAACTTGGACAAAGCCGCGCTGTTTTATAAGATGCTGCCAGACTGGACGTTTACAACCACACCAAGAGCCACGGGAAGACAACAGAAGAAAGACCGCATATCAGTACTGTTTGGTGCGAATGCGTCTGGAACAGAAAAACTGCCACTTTTAATTATTGGCAAGTACGCACAGCAGAGGTGATTTATCGCTACAACACCAAAGCCTGGGTAACCTCAGCACGTTTTGAAGAGTATGTGCGTCTGATAGATAGGAAATTTAGTGCAAAGAGTTGTCACGTTGTGTTCATTGTGGATGACCGCTCAGCACATGGCGCCATACAGAATCTCAACACCGTAAAGATAGTCTTCCTCCAAACACAACGGCAATTCCCAGCCAATAGACCAGGGTGTGATGCTGCAAACCAGATACTGGATACTGCAAGGTATACTGGAGCCACTTTCTGAGGAGGATTCTACTTTGCTATGAAAACGGGAAGCACTATGAAGTCGACCTGCTTGGTGCAGTATCATTGATTACTGGTTATTGATTGATTGCTGGAAGCAGCTCCAGCCCAGCGTTATTCAGCAGTGCTTTCAGCAAGCTGGGTTCCACTCCGGGGAGACAGCACGGATTTGTGTGGTAGGAGCGAACAGCAAGGATGTGGGAAAAGAGAACATCTCGGAATGTCTCTGGCAGCGGGTGGCATCGCAAGTCTCCTGCATTGAAGCGAGCCCCAAAGAATGCTTCGGCTCTTTTGAAGTGTACACAAGGTTTGAGGATACAGAACAGACATGTGCCACCACGATCGCAGAGGATATCCTGCTCAACACTACGGAGGCAAACGACTAGTGGGACGACGGCAGTGACGAACTGCCCCGCACGCCCATGTTTTTAATGAAGTTGTTGGTGCCACTGACGTTGTGCGCAACTTTATGGAAGCCAACGGCTCGTGCAGTGACATGATGGATATGCTAGCCACTCTCGAACGAGGGGGTGACGTGTGATGCTAACTACCACACGCGACAAACAAATATACGTGAGTGTTTCGCGCCCTAACACTCGTTACACGTAATAAATGTTTGTCGTATGGGTGTATGATGTGTATGAATTCGCTTAATTTGAAACTTTTTTTGCCGCCTGTGCGACTTCGAATTAACGAGTTTCTACTGTATTATAAAGTCAGGCAATAAGTAGACAGTGCTCTGAACCAGGACTAAATAAAAGACCAGCTGCTTCTTGCTTTGCATTGGCTACTCTTTTTGACAGTACATTAGGCAGCTTTGCACGGCTTCTACTGATCAGCTATGGGTGCAGAAAAAGGATCTTTATAATGTTGCTACTGATCTCAATTTCAGTGAGATTCTTTTCAATTAAAAAAAATATATATCAGAACCGGGACTGCAGGTACAGTATTCCCTTGATGTAGTGCCATATTGCACATTGCAAACACGTTTACACAGTCTAATGAGGAACTTTCAACAATAAAGTATGGGCTTTAGAGTGTTTTGGGGAGCAAGTGTGGAACAAATGGTCGGTCACTGTGCGGTCGAGTGGCAAGGAACAAACTGGAGCCCCCGGAACGCTGCTACGACTCATGTGGCAACATCTTTCGTCAAATATAGAAGAAAGAGACATTCCTCCGAGGCACTGTGAAGATTTTTTTCGCAGAACAATAACAAATGTACTCCTCTGTGTCTAATAGAACGTTTGAACAGTTCTACATTACCCCAGCATCCCCACATGGAGTAGCATTTAAAATGGCACCTGAATGACGAACAAGAAATATTAACACTCTGCAAGGCTTTTGAGGAACAGAACTTTGTGAGGAACCATTATGCCATCTGTGGAATACTGGAGTACAGATAGAATCCATAATGTCAGTGTCGGCCAAGTTAGAGCTTCGTTCAGAAGAGAGGAGAATGATCGAAAGTGAACCCATAGTCACCTCGAAGCAGTCAGGAGGATCACCGCATGGGAAGGATAATCCCCACAGGGTAAGGCACATATGCCTCACTCCCTTCTGTCCCAACAGATCGTACCAGGCGTGCTTATTCAATTAACGAAAACTCACTGTGGTGAATGAGAACTGTGGTGAATAAACAGTTTTACTTTGAGTTTAAAATTGCGAACTTATGTAAGCTGACATACAGTTAAAGGCAAATTATCGAAGATCTTAGCACCAGAGAACACAAGAGCAAACTGTCCAAAATTAGCCCTTGCGACTGCGAGCCTGAGAGTAAGACTAAATAATCCATTTGCAGTGTGTATTCAGAAAAATATAGCTGTGGGTGAGTTGTAAAGTTGTTTACTGACTTATATAGCCTAAGAAAGCATGTTTTGTGTACAGAAGGTAAAAAAAAAATGTTGTTCATCGATAACAAGGAGAAAGCAAATCAAAGCTTTCAGCGAGAAAGGAGACCACAATTGTAGAAAACTAAAAATACCATTCTAAAAGAAAATACTGTAATGAATGAAACGAATTCAGCAGTATCATTTGGTGCTATATCAGTATTCACTAAACTTTTACAGTGCTCCCAAATGTTGGAGGAAGGACTAAAAGAAGGCATGACACGCTGGTGCTTGCAGCTAATTAATATTCGATAAATTCACTCTATTAGACAAAAGTTTAAGAAACTGATGCGATGAGAAGACAAGGAAAACAGCTTGTTTGTCACATATTTTAGCAAGCTAGGTCAACTCATGCTGGTTCTCCTAGGCATGTGCTTCCATCCAAGGCTGTTGCCCACAGGAAACTGGTAGCTTGAGTGACATTTGAGGCATAAGTTTTGGAATAAGCTCAAGCAATCCTTTGCCTGATTATTATGTGCTTTGCTGTAGAACTTGTGCCACAATTTCGGTAAAATGCAAACACAGTACAAACTCACTGCGATCTGTCACAATCCCCTAGGTACCATTCTTGTGTATAGACCACTTTACTGTTCACAAACAAGAAGGGCCATCTGCGCATGCGTGGGGTTGGTGTGGGCAAAACACACTGAAAGCAGCCGTGCGAATGCTTTCCGCAAGTGCGACATTGGTTGTGTTGCACTGCTACAACGCTCTCGACTGTGCTTTCCACAATACCCGAAATAATTGAGAGCTCTAAAGGAATGGGACAAGTGTTGGTACAAGACGAAGTTGTTTATGAACGCTATACAACATCACAATCCCTTTGCGCTGCACATCGACAACTGGACAGCCCAGACAGAAAACACGCCGCTGATAACAATCGCACTGTAGTTTATCTAATATTTTTTCGCCGAGCCAGTTCAGTGCTGACACTGTGCAAGCGTACAAGTCACTGGAAGCACAAAATTACTTCACCTTAGGTGAGCTGTCTGATCGGGGAGCTTCTGAAAACGGCGCTGATTTGCTGCCGTGCACCGATCCATGTTAGCGTCGTATATTTGTACACAGGTATCGTGTGGGAATCTCACAAAGGCGATGTCAGGGAATCTTTCCGCTTAACCGGTCAAAACGATTCCAACACACAAAAACGATTCACAATCAAACGATTTCTTCATTCTGCTTTGCGCGAAAACTGATGAAAAATTATTTTGCCACTCTTTCTCCATTGAGTTGTGTACCCGAAAGATACACGGCTTTGCGGATTGCCCACTTTGCGTGAAAACGATCACTCGAATTCCTTGCTGTTTTGCCCACACCAAGCAGACGATCTGCTGACTGCAGTGCCGCCGCAAGCCGTGACGTCACACGCACAAATTGGTCTATACTTTTACAAGATATGTCGGCTAAATTTTTAGTGGTACTGCAGCACTACTTTAATGGACTATTTTAGTGGCACTTTTCTGGAGGCAACCTTC
This sequence comes from Ornithodoros turicata, assembly GCF_037126465.1. Lineage (NCBI taxonomy): Eukaryota > Metazoa > Arthropoda > Arachnida > Ixodida > Argasidae > Ornithodoros > Ornithodoros turicata. The sequence goes on from NW_026999385.1 coordinate 667,028, forward strand.
ATATAAAGATCACAAATATGCAATTTTTGTAATAAAATATTTGAACAGTAGCACTAAAGATCTTCGCAGGGAAGTCCAGAAAACTTACCTGCCCCATGACCATTGCTGGAAGCATCCTGTGTCCCATGGGAAGTACTAGAGGAAGGTGTCCTAGGTTGCAGAGAGGCCAAAGCATCCGGCCAGAACCGTTCTACAGGTCGTGCTGATTGCACTTTTGCTTTCTTTGCTTTTTGAGCTGCTTCAGGATTGCCAGCGTCTAACATTGGCTGAAGAATCCTGCGCCTTGCATTGATGAACCTCGAATAAAAGTCAACAGTACTGCACATTTAACGCAGCATGAGTGCACATATATAAACTTTCACTGCATTGTACCCAAGTTTACTGTAGCGCACAGCATTACTGTAAAAATTTTGCAAAAGGCACCCATCCAGGCAAGAAAGGCAGCCAAGACAACCAATATACCAATAGAATTTTGATGTCAATGGAAACGGAGCTGAGATTTTGCTTCGGGATAATACGTGATGCGAGGCAATCTCGACACGAAGCGCAACGAACCCCGCCATCCACTCATCAGGGCATGGTTTTTGTTGCTGATATATCAGTTACTAGGAGCATCAGTTGCTGTACTTATCAAATGTTACACCAGAGAGTGTTGTCATGCCTAAGTTGTTGGGGTCTTCAGTCAATACCGGGCCGTCCACTGATCCATCATCGTTACGATGTCTGGGCTGGCACTGCTTCCTATTACACTGTCGTTAGAAAATCTAGCATGACAGAAGCTGTTCACTATTTTTGTGTTCCTATTGGCCTTTCAAAAGTACGCAAGGATATAAAGTGCTCTGAGCGCGTCTGGTTTTGTAGTTTTCAAAGCACAAGTTGATGCCCGACAGAAAGTAGGACCTGTACTGTAAAATTTTCAGTGAAAAATTTTTAGGTTTTTTGATAATTTCCTGATCCATCGGCAGCCGATGCTACCATGTGATGCAGCCGTGGGCAGCACTAAGTGGCCAACAGCTTTAAGGTCTGAAGCGGAGCAGTTGAACGCGTGCATGTCTCTGAGCGTCAGGCGAAGCCTAGTTTACACTTCTGCCAGTGCTGCCAGGTTGCAGGCATGGTTTAAAAGTGCGATTTGAGGGATCACTGGAATTTGCCACTTTTGAGAAATATTTTAGCAAATGTTGGCAGGGGAGTTTAAGTTAGTTTAATTATTTTGAGCTTTAGATGGATCAGCTACGACACCATAGAAAAAGGGATTTCATCACACGGTCGACTACATTATGTCTGGGTACTAGACACCATCCAGCATTACAATTCTCAGGACAATGCTAGCACAAGTGTACTCATCAATGACATATGTGAAACACAAATTAAAGGTAACATTTAGAGGGGGGTGCAAACTTTTGCCCTTACAAGTGATACAACAAGGTACACAAGGTTTCTTGGTTTATCGCATGACACTAGCTTTCATGCAATAAACCAAGAAAGCTTCACTGTGTGTACCTTGTTGTGCTACTTCCTCTTGGACGTCGACTCTACCCTGGATATTTTCTCGTTACAAGTGATGGCAAGTTTGAGTTTCCTGGTGTAGCAAAGCTCGCCAGGACATAGTTTGCAGTCAGAGCCTCACGAGGACGCCTCACGACTTTCTCCGGGAGGGGCCCAGTAGCTTGTTCAAGGTTTATTCCACATTTCGCCAACGGAAGCACGGACTTGTGAATAGCACCTCCTGCATTCATAGTGAAGAGAGACACGGTCAACCAAAGACAGAGAACAATTTTTCCGTGTCTCTCGGTGCCCTTCACCACGAGTTCATACTAGCTTGCCTGCACCATCTCCCTTTTGTCTTTACGTCCTGCACTAATCTTTTTTTAGAGTTGATGATAGCAAGCGTCAAATAGTGTCCTCCCTCCTTTCACCACCTTTAGAACGTACCATGCCTAGCCGAGGTAGCTGGGACGAGGTGTTCCTTTATCAGAAGCGAAAAGTTGCAGAAACGACAAGCAAAAAGTGCAAGTGCATTTTTGCTTCTTCTTCACAATCTCTCAATCGTTGTGTTCTGCCGTCCACTCTTCCAGACAATGTCTCTTTTTTTTTGCTCATGACTATGTACGAAGACCACCAAAAGCAACTAAAACTGCAAACACCAAAGGAAGTGTACGGAAAAAACGGAAGCTATGCGAAACACGCCCCAACCTGCGTCGCAACACCAACTGACATTCATGCGCCACGAGAGGGAGAGCTTTGACAGTGCCACCTCTCATCCTGAACGCCAACTAAATGAAGCCGTGGCTAGAAAGTCCAAAACTGACCTGTAGAAATCGGGTTAAACCAGATTATTTGTCATTCCGGCCGGGGGTAAATTCCGGTGGTATCTGGTTTTACGCGAAACCATCCGGCCTTACCTATGTTCAAGAGAAAAATTCCCTCTCTTTCGAGGAAGTCAAAAGTCCATGTGGCCACCATGAAAATTAGTCGAAGGATGCCACCTTCCTTCCCTGTTTGACTGAGTTGTTCTAATGACTTACCAGTTATTGACTTGTAGAAGTGTTAGATTTGTCTGAGCCGCAATCTGTCGCTTCTCATCTTCTGTTGGGTAAGGATGCTGTGGAGAAAGAAAGAAAAGAAAATATTGGAGTGAGAAGAAACAAGGGGAAGAGTACGTGAGAAAGGTTTCCCTATGTTTCAGTCAGCTTCGTTGAAGGGAATTACATATCCGCAGGAAGGGTCCAGTTCACTAAGCAGAGACTTGTTAAGTGAATTATTTTACAGAATAGCACTGGTCATTTTGACTGAGTACAGTAGAGTTTCTGCTACACGCACAGAACTACTGCAAATTCACTGCCACACATAAATGAAGCTACTGCAAGCTGCCATAAACCTACTTTTAACCTACCTTCAATTGCAGCTGCGCATTAATGAGCTACTGCAAATTTGCTGCTGCTTTCAATGTTCATTAGGTATGTAGAAGCTCTATATGTTTGTGTCATCTCTAGACGGATCTTGTCTCTGTTCTGTGTCTTTCTTTAAGCCATGACCCCATAACAGGCTACAAGTGGCAGCAACACACAAGAAACTTGATGGTTGTGCCGCCACTCTGTCTGTAGGAAGAGCTGTCATGGGTGCAAAGTTGTATATCTACTTCCCGTAGATACCTGACGCTTGTCGCAAAAGACTAACACTTGCCAAAATGCGCTAGATTTCGCAGTTTCATGTAACTGGAGTGAATGATGAAGGATAGAGGTGTGGGTGGGCGTAACTGGCAAGCCAATAGTTTTGCCGCTTAGCTGCCGCCTCAGAAAAGGATCGGGTAGCTGTTCCCGCGACAGTGGCTACAGTGACTGGATCTGTAGCATGTTGCTTGTCGCGTGTTATGGGATGCCGCACTTAAGCTACAGCGAATTTGCTCCTGCGAACCAGCAAGCCACTACATATTCAAGGATATGCACAAACGAGCAACTGAAGGTGTGTTGATGTGCACAAACAAAGTACTGCAAATTCGCTGCCAAGTGAAAACAATCCACTGCAAATTTGCTGCTAGGTGCAAACAAGGTGCTGCAAATGTGCTGGGGTGTGTAAACATGCTTCTGCAACAATCCTATCCTACTGTGCTGCCCTTCCCTGATATGGTTTGGAAGCAGAAGGAACCGTACCACAATGTGCTGGAATAGCCAAGAGCGCATGATGCTGGTTGCATGCTTGGGGAGAACGCCCCTCTTCTGCTTTTTCTTGCTGCCCAACAGGTCGTCCTCTTCATCATCACCACTCATGGAGAGGGACAAGTGGCGATGTCCTGCAGTAATGCCATGAAATACATTACTGCAATACTCCCTTGGCCACTATCACAGACTGGAGAGGATCTCTAGTACTCTACTACTGTAGAAACACGAAATGATGGTTCCTGATCATCCATGGTTTCCTGATGACCAACAGTATTGATGGTTTATTACAGTAAATGCTAGATTTGCTGGGTGTACTAAAAATCATACTTGAAAAATGCACTGTTTTAAAAAGTTCGAGTCCTTCCAAAAACTATAATGTGCCTCATCAATGATTCTTTAAATACAGTTGATTTTCGTACGGATTATTGAGAAATTTTTCAAGGGTTTTCAAGGACCCACATGGGCTCTTTACTGTAACATCTCTTGACTTTGAATTCTTTCTGTGCACACTACAGACAACATTATTTCAGAAATTTACAAAATATCAAAGCAAATTAACTCTTACAAATCTGTATATTGCATGCAACATCCAGTAACGATAGCCTTCGTTGGTTTGCCACGAGGCTTGGAAGGTATACACTCTGGATATACAGTAGAACCTCGTCAATTCGAACTTCAGGGGACCACAGATTTTTGTTTGAATTATCAGGGAGTCTGAATAATCAGAACCTCCAGAAGCTCCAATGCAAGATTCTGGCTTGTAGTATAAGCAGGCCGCATACAAAACATGTTTTGACACATACTTGCACAGGACAGTGGTTGTAAACATCATGTGGTCCCAAACATGCAGAATACAGCCTACTTTTTATTTTCTCGGCAGCCTACTTTGTGAAGTACTTTTCAATTGACAACTGCTTTGTTGCTGCATGAGTCTTCAATACAAACTTCTCTATCTGAGCTAGAGCAAGTAGCTCCTGCTCAAACTCTTTCTTGTTTTGAAGAAAGATTAGATTAGATCTTAGGCGATTGATGTGCTGAAAGGCCTCTGCAGTAGTTAAAGATGGCGAAGGATCGCATGTTTCATCATCACTTTCACTGCTGCACTGTTCTGCACTTGTGACTTCGCTCACTATGCTGTCCAGGGTGTCCTCCCTGCAGATGCACACATTGTCATTAATGGCAACACAGTCAGTCATGTCCACAGTAACTTTGTGTGCTTCAAGACCAGACACCACATCACTGACTTCATCATCATCCTGACAGTCACTGCCTGTGTCGCACAGTTCAGACTCACAAGAGTTAAAGCCTGCATGTCTAAAACAGTTCTTAATGGTGCTGGCTTGCCTCCCAGGCCTCTGAAAGCATTCCAATTGCACTAAGAAGCGTCACATCGTAAGCCATGTTGTTGTCCATGTAAAGCAACATTCGCTGCAGAAGCAGCCTCCTGTAGTTCACCTTCAAATTCTGTATTACGCCCTGGTCCATGGGGTGGAGTGATGCTGTTGTGTTGGGTGGAAGCATCTCTAACTTAATTGCCTCCAGTCCTTCCACACAGCCATGTGCTGGGCAGTTGTCTATCACCAGGACAACATTCCTTTTCGCGCATTTAAACTCCAGATCAAGCTTGCGTAGCCACTGTTTGAACAATTCCTGCGTCGTCCACGCACAAGAATTCGCTGCATACGCAACGGGAAGGGTGCGGACGCCCTTAAAGCACCTCGGGCGCCTCACTTTTCTGATGACGAACAGTTGGGTCTTGTGACTTCCATCCATATTGGAACACACCATCACGGTCACCCTTTCCTTACTTAGTTTACCTCCCGTGCAGCGTTCGCCACGACGACACAAGGTCTGACTCGGCAGGCACTTAAAAAACAGTCCCAGTTCGTCGGCATTGTAAACATCGCACGGGGCATACTCCCTCAGAACGGTTTGCAGCCTCATTGCTTGCCAATTGGTTACGACGCTCGGATCCCCTGCAGCCTCCTCACCGCTGACAGCTTTGAAGACCAGGCCGTGTCTCTCTTTAAAGCGTGAGATCCAACCGTTGCTACATTTGAAATCCGCATGTCCGAGACGCTCCGCCAGTTCGTTGGCTTCCGCCTGCAGGATAGGGCCGCTTACCGGTATATTCGAACTTCTGGCTCGTTTCAGCCACAGGAGAAGTGCCTCTGTCGCGCGCGGGTGCGCAGCTTCCCGAAGCCTTTTCCGGTTCGCTGTAAAGCCATGTGCCTTCCCTCGGATCTTGTCTTTACTATTCATGATCGCTGCTATAGTACTTTTTGCGATGCCATACTTAGTTAGGACAACAGTCTTCTTCAATCCCGACTCCACTTCGTCGATAGCAGTCAGCTTTTCCTTCGAGGAAAGCGTTTTATACTTGGCCCTCGTTGACATTGGTTACAGAACCCCGCGGACACTGTTGGTTTCACTTCTTGCGAAGAGGACGCACGCAACACACTGTTCTAAGTGGACAAAACGCAACTACGCAATTACCGGCCACGCTCGCACATGCACCTTCCAAGAGGCACACTCTGCTCTCAGCTCTCCCTCTCGCACGGAATTCGAATTAACCGGAGTCAAGGTTTGAATTAAGTGGGCCAAACAAAACTTCAAAATTTGTTTGAATTAACCGGGAATTTGAATTATCCGAGTTCGAATTACCGAGGTTCTACAGTAGAATCTCGATGATACGATCATGGATTATACGAATTTCGAGATGATATGAATTATTTTCCAGTCCCAGCCTGAATGTTTATCCTTCACATGTATTACAGTTTGGATGATACGAACAGAAACGAACAAGACTTGGAGGCGACAGAGGTCGTTCCCCCGTGATGCGAGAGCGTGCCATTCATGCTGCTCCTCCTTTTGAGAAGGGAGGAAGATTCTTACCATCCTCACCATGAACTCCTTTACTTCATGTTGTGCAATGCAAGCAATGACCCCCCTCTGGTGGTGGTGGAGATAAGATTAAAGGGATTACATGGCCTGTAACCTTATCTCTGTTTTGACCTTTTTACCACCCTCACAACAATAAACTGGGATGCTCTGTGACGTCGCACTGGCCCAGAACATGTGGAGGGGACATATCAGGATCTTCTTGATTAGGACAACATCTGGCAACATTACACGTCCCCATTCTGCAAGTTGGCTTCACCTAACATCTGCGTGAAGCAAAGCTCGCTTTACGACACTGTCGCGGGTGGAAAGCACGTGCTGGGCCCTTTGAATCATCTAACGAATTTCGGCAGCATTGGCCAAAAACGAAGACATCAAAGCGTTACGACCAACTTCATTCACTGACTTACCAACCTAGCTAGTGTTCAAAGGTCTGACCTACAAAACAATGTCTGTGGCAACTACCACTTGAAGTAATGGTTTCTTTTTTTCTTTCCTTTTTTGTATTTCCGAGGTTTGTGGGGAAACAATCATCAGATCTCCCAATTTTCACTGTCTCATTGAATGTTCAGGTTGCAGACAAATTTTCTATGGTGATACTTTTATACTGTATCGTTCTTTTGCCCACAAAGAGCTACAAGTTCTTCCAATGATAAAATAGACTCAGTTTACCCATGCTGGCAAGCCGCTGCTCCTGGTCGGCGCTGGAGCAGTTGGCACCAATCTGAGACAGGGGAGTCCCACCATGAATGGCAGTTATCACAGGCATGCTCTGACTTGGCTGGATCTAACAGGGATACAAAGGAATGTACTACAGTTTTGTTGAGCTGTACACAGATATCTAAGTACCTGAATTGGTTGTGCCATGATCCCAGCTGATGTTTGTACCATCTGGTATACTGTGCCACCAGACACAATTTGTGCAGGATTCATAGCATTTGTGATGCAGTTATTCTGCAATTGCCACAAAGAAAAGAAATTGTCAGGAATTGCAGTACGTCTAAATACTGTTGAACGCAAGAAAAAAGGCAGTTTGGCAAAGCCAGTGGGTACAAAATCACATTCCGCATGCAGTATTCAGCCAGGCACAATTAAGTGCACATATAAAAAATGTAGCCTGCAAATCGAATGCAGGCAGCCTTTTAATTCTCTGCTTGTAATAAACATTAATAAACAAACTAATTATTTTCACTCCCATACTATGAGCGCTTCCAACTATCATGCCTCAAGCAGCACTGCTTCTCGAGATTTAGGCACTGTAGAATGATACAGAGTTCAGCCATGTCATCCGCTTAAAGGGGCACTAAAATGCAAAAACAACTTGCTCTCAAATGAAAGTCAGTGTTTGAATTCGTATGATGCAAGCAAAATTAGTTCACAGAGTGCTACCGTTTAGAAGAAAAACACAATGAAAACAGAGTCGTCTTTGGCGGCAACTAATGGTATCCCCAGGAGGCAAAGATTGGCGGCATCCAATGAGACAGCAGGAGAAGTGTGCGCATACCTATCGTGGGCATGTGGATTTGGAATGGGTCCGATCGTAGTGTTCCGTATTTGCAAGGCATGATGCGCACTGCTGCATTTTCAATACCGATTCACTGAATTGTAGCCCACAACAGTTCTCACGAATGTTCCACTGACATGATTTATCTCCACGCCCTTCGGACAGCTACGCCAGTCTGCTTCAAAACGCGCACTGTGTCTTTCGCTAGGACTGCTCCATGGCGCAGAACACACGTGCACGCGCAGTATAGACTAAAAACACTGATGCACGAGCTGAAATGACGTTCACTGCTTAGCGCCGAAGCAAGAAAGAGTCCGGTATAATTTCGATTGTAGCTCCGTAACGGAATCCAAGTTTTGAATTATGATAACAAGCACGAAATTAACACAGCGTGTAACAGAATTTGAAGTGAACTTGTTTTTGCATTTTAGTACCCCTTTAATAGTGAGGCGCACGCCTTATTTTTTCTTTCTTTTTTTCGGTTCCATTCGGAGGTGCCCGTCTGCATATGAGGCACAGCAGTTGGCCGGTCGCCTTGCTCCTGTGCTGTAGCAGATGATTTTTGACAGCGAATAAAAATGCTGGAATGATCTGATGTCACAACAAAGCGGAAGGTGCTCAACATCCTGCAGTGCCCGTGTTGTTAGAAGAATTGGCATTTTGCCAAGTTAGTTTTCATGTTGTTTCAGGTTTTACCCTAGGTGACGATGACGCAAATTGGGGATAAAAACGGGTCTTGCCGGGATTTACCCTAAAACACGAGGCCCTAAGTGTAAACAACGTGATTGGCACAAACTAGTAAACGAAATGCCATTACAGTGTTTCGCAAGTGTACGGCAGATTCGACAGGCTTCTATTAGAAGGCACATACTCAGGGCTGTCCGAGATATGCAATAGCATTCTCACTGCAAGCACAAAGTGGCATTAGAGTGTGGTTTCATCGTTATCATGGACCACTCGGGAGAAAAAAAAAATGTTTATTTACGTTTAATGTTTATTTATTCAGAATGCTAACTGCCATCTGGCAGTCAAAGCATGAGTAGTGGACATTACAAAACAACATAATGCTTTAAACAACACCTCAATTCCTGCGGTGAACACACTAGAGAGGGAACACACGGTGCAATAGAGTCGTTGAGCAGGTTCACAACATGTAGGATGTTTTCGGACCAAACAATCTGATTAGGAAGGCTGTTCCATTCTACAGCGGTCCAGGGAATGAAAAAAAACTTGTTTGCATCAATAGCTGAAGGTGGAACAAGCACGTGACGACTGTGGCAGATTCAACACTGTGGAAGTCCACTAAATTGAACGTAGTTTCTGCTATGAAGCTTCAGGTTTCCATTTGTCAACTAGATAGCAATAAAGGAAACAGCGACGAAGAAAGTGGTGATGAATAAATGTGGTATTGTGCACCGTTTCCAACTGTTACACTGCCTCCCAATCTCTGTTTACTTTTACTGAGAAAATATGGTATGGACAACTCGTTTTATGGACAGTTCCTGTCACAGAGAAAAATGTCCATAATAACGAGACACGACTGTACACCATTTATGCTACTCAGTAAGGCCTTACGAACACGTAGGGTCAATCTTTGAATTCCCATATCCTCCTCACCTGATGCGTTGCTTGTACAGGTGGCGAGGGAGAGAGACGCAGTGGGCCAGGGGAGGAACAGGAAGAATCAGAGTCACTCAGGTGACCCCCTTCACTTCCTCCATGGGATGGAAAGTCTGCACTTCTCAGGAGGTTCTCACTTTGCATCTTGCTCTTGAGACAAGCAATGTAACGGTTGCAGAAGTCCTTGCACAGCTCCTGCACCTTCTCCAGCTCTAGAAGGTGGATACGCAGCACCTGGATTGCCTTCACCATCTGGGAAGAGGAAGGCTGAGTGTGTGTTCAGTGACTACTACACATTTTTCTTCCTCAGGGCCGTTCAAGTCGATGAAGCTAGGCATATTATTTTGTTCATATTGCGAATCACATTAACCATCCAGTATCTCAACTTTGGTTCCCTCATTTTTCACTTAGTCTGATCGTGCTCAAGGCCTACAGAGGATGAGGATTTTTGTTAGTTCGAGCACAGACGAAGTCTACACTGCACACTTTGACCTGACAAAATGCACCTGCGTGCGAACTGCAATACAGATGGCAGCTGAAATGCCGGTTCAAAAGCTTTTGCAAAAAAGAAATCAGTTGAAACTGTGTCTGTAAAGCATAAAGAGCAGCCTGTGTGGTGGTGTAGCATCACCGGAGTCAGGTGCACACACCCATGCCACGTGAGGGAAGGAAGGAGGGTGAGGAAGTAAGTTTTAGCCCCTTGTCCTCCGAGTGATGATCCGCATTTGTGCCCCTCCCCTTTTTCATAAAACCCCACATGCCCGAGTTGGTGCGGAGCTTTTTTATATGCGTGGTCATGAACTCCGATCTTCATTGGATAAGCCCCATCTTGTAGCCTAGCTTTGCATTTCCAGCATTCAATATCTTTCTGGGCTCTTTCTTTGCAGTTCGGAGAGTTGAAACCCTTCTCACTTCTAGTCTTCTCTCTTGCTCATTGCCTTCGGGATCCCAAGAATGGCAAGGACACAGCCAGCTCTGGCGGAAGCCCAAGCATGGCCCATTCACGTTCTACATGAAGGGTTTTCTGCATGACATTTAATATATGCAGTATACAGTATTTACTCACATAATTTGCGCACCTTTACTATAACAAAAGTCCGAACAGTTGGGGGTATGCAAATTGCACGGAAACGTTAGTTACGATATTCAAACGACGCAAAATTTCAAAATTTTAGTATGACGGTCATATAGGCTCTCGGTAGAGCCGATATTGACGTTATCTCTGCATTGCGCAAGCGCGAAGGAAGTACCCAAATACCACACAACAGCCGGTCGGGAGGCAAAATGCCAGCCAACTACCGCTCATATACCGGCGAAATACGTCAAGACGCTGCTAGTCGCATGTGACAACCGAAAGCCCGCTATGTTCGCAAACTTTGTCATGTTGTGCTGTAAGGTTTATCACAGCGTATTTGTCCAGCGTTTCTTCCCACGTTTTATAGTTCGATTGACAGTATTGTCCATCACGTCGGTGGATCGTCACCCGAAAGTGTGCGTTAATCAAACAAAAGCACCACAGTAGCTTCGGTAGCACTGATGGCGTTGCGAAAAGCAATCGCCACGGTCGCTGAGATGCAAATGTCAAATATCCACGCACGAAAACACAGGTGCGCAAATTACGCGATTTCTTGTTTTCTGTCATTTTTAGTGCTAAACTAGGAGGTGTGCAGTTAAACCTCTATGTAACGAAGTCGGTAAACATATCGCAAAACTTCATTATAGAGAACATTAGCGAAATTTTGGTGGCCATCACTGGAATTTAGTTGCCTGAAAGCCGCGGGCATATAACGCACGAAAACCAAGATTACGGGAGAGAAAAAGGCTATTTATTTGGCATGTAAATAGTCCGTTACTTGCTTTTGCACAGTCTTGAAAAACGTCGGTGTAACACACCGTTCATATCTTGCCAACGCTGCCAAAGCTCCCTCCCGATCCTGGTTCGATGCCACGTACCGTCGAAGCACGTCAATAGAGTCCAACACATGTCTAACAGATGGCACACATGTCTCTTCGTCAGCGTCAGTGTCGCTGTCCTCGTGAATGCTATTTCGCAGACCGGCAACAATGTCACCCTCTGTAAGCTGTTCTGTGCATATTACGTTGGAGTCAGCGCCCAAAAAGTCCTCCAGTGCAACATCATCAAGTACACCACCTTGCTGTCTCAATTCTTCCCATCGCTGGAGCACAGCGGGCACCTCCGAAGAGTCTTCCAGAACGTCGTACTCTGCTTCCTCCGCCTCAGTACACGGGGTGTCGTCTGTATTGTCAATCACCTGAAACCCCGCCTTTTGAAAGCAGTTTGTGATGACCTCACATTTTGTTGCTGACCAGCTTGCAGCAAGCATCTCCACGGCTTGGATGGCGTCAACCTTTGATTCCCTGCCGACCACAGCAGAAGCCAGTCCAAGAGATGTGCGCGATAAGCACACTTAACACTCCTGATGATGCCTTGATCCAGTGGTTGGATGAGCGAAGTGCAGTTAGGTGGAAAAAAGTGGATCTCCACGTTCGTAAGACTGAGATCAACATGGTGTGCTGAACAGTTGTCAAGCAAAAGACAACAACATGTCGGCCCTGCTTTGCCATCTCACAATTGAAGTTCCGGACCCACTCGCTGAAAATTGCTCGGGACATCCACGCTTTTTTGTTGCCGGCGTACACGACAGGAACCCCCTTTCCTCGAAAGCAGTAAGGTTTTTGGCTCCGTCCAATTACGAGAGGAAGCCGCTTATCCCTGCTGCCCATGTTGACACAAAAAAGGACGGAAAACCGCCGCATACTCTGCGTCCCACATTCACAACGCCGTCCCTTCAGAGCCAGAGTGCGTCCAGACATCATTTGGCAAAACAGGGCGGTTTCGTCTGCATTGTGGATGTCCATCGGTTGATACCTCTCCAGGATTCCTTTCAGTTCTTCTTCCTGCCACGTGGCAGCCCCAACAACATCGGCAGAAAGAGATTCACTACACAGAACTCTGCAAACAATCGCGTGTCTCCTCTTGAATTTCTCGAGCCACCCGCTGCTGGCCTTGAAATCGTCGAAACCAAGCATGTTTGCAAAGTTGACAGCCCAGCGTTGCACGATAATGCCGGTGAGTGGAACACGCGACGACAGCATTTCCATAAACCACGTGAACGTTGCTTTGTCGACGTCGTCATAATGCGGAACTTTCAATCTCTTCCTCATGGTGCTGGTCCCCACTGCAACGGCTGCGAGGATGTTTTCCTTGGATTTCAATATAGTTGAAAACGAATTGCCGGGATTCCGAATCGCGCAGCCACATCCTTCTTTTCACCGTTGGCAACGGCATCTTGGCGTCTATTGACAACGATTTTCGCTTCAACACGTTTGCCATGGTGTCGACTTTGCCCGACAGGATGCAACTGGCAACAAGTGACAACCGTCGAGGGGTAAGAGAGGAGGAAACTCCTCCTTCTCATTCGTCGAACGTCGGTTGTGTCGGTCACCGAACCCATGACGTCCTCCTTTCCCTATCTCTCCCTTGTACTGGCGTCTCAAACGCAAGGAGTGACCTGGATATGATGCACCCCGGACACCCTGAATTCCAGAAAGTTCGGCAGTCACACCATTTCCGAGAATCGAAGCAGGGTTCTGCGCACGTGCAACTTCTTAACGTAGAGAACGTGGACAAAATCACTTCGCTGTACGGAAAACCCAAACACATGGGCTTCAATGGGACAGACGTACAAGAATTCGAAAAAGTTCGCTAAATAGAGAAATTCGCTGCATGGAGAGTTCGCTATATGGAGGTTCAACTGTATTATGCTATGGCACAAAATATGTTAGTAAATATGATATATTTTCAACTTTACGGCACTAGGTAAGCAGCGTGTGGAAATACACTGCACTCAATAGAGGTGCAGCTGTTCCCCTAAACAAAAGTAATCCTATCTGCTATTTTTGCCATAGAAGGTTAATATGCACTGTCCACACAGCACATCTCCCAGCACTAAAGCGAGCCATCAAACGCAGGAATGATGCAAGGTAACTACATACCAGGCTATCAACATCAGGGTCGTCGCTGAAGAATGGCCTTCGATCCCTCTCCTGGTGCTGCACAAAGGCCTGGATATCACTGCTGAAACTCTCTGAGGAAGGAGCCTCAGCTGTCTGCGTGGCCCGCTCACACTTTTCGAACAACAGTGCCAGAAGAGGGAACAGGGGGTGCCTGAAATGAAACAAAAAGATTTGTCGACACAGTTATAGTACCAGAATAAGTTCCAAAGTGTTCCATTTGAGGGTGCTATACAGAAGGGAGTGATGGAAGTGCCTCGAAGCATTCTGGCACAAGCATTGGTGCAAGAAAAATCTAGTTTTTGTGCAGCTTTGTGATCCACCGACAAATGGCCTAGCAATTTTCCACACAATTATAAGGGGCGAGATTGGGGAGCCACGAGGCTGCGTAGCACATCCGAGCAGTGTGCAGAGCGGGTGTGAACTGAATGTCCATGTAACATGTTTCGTTGCCGATAAGCCTAGCAATCCTCAGGGGTAGCAAGTTACACTGACTTACGACAATAGGCCCAACCACTTCAGGTTTCGTTTTCTTATCACATGCACAATCTCTGTGGACAGCAAAGTAATTGGCTACTCCGTGCTTTGGCGCAGATACAGCAAGAACACCCTCTACGACGCAGGATGGCACAGCACCCAGTGACTGGTGCAGCACTTCCATCATTGCAGAGGGGCACGGATGAAGACAGTCAGTGCCTATTTCATAAGATTTTTCATAACCACACGTTACATTCTGAGCTACTGTTGAGAGCATCATTTATTTCTCCCAGGGTGGATCATTTCTACAAGGTAGGGATGACTCACTGCAACCACGATTTCTTTCTCTACTCATTTTGCCCTCGGGCGGCTAAGGCCTGGAATGCTCTTCCCCAGTCCATTGTTGATCTCCGTGACCCTCCGGATTTTAAATCTGCAGTAAGCCAATTTGTTGATGGCTAGTTGCCCCTGTGTATCTTGTATGACGAATTTCCTCAGTGTATTCTTATAATCCTTGTGCGTTGACCATTACAATTCATGTCACGTTCTGCTTGCTCCTTTTCTTTACTTGCGCACCTGTGGTGCCGTTCCCTCCTCCGTTATGTAGTACCCTTTGGGTCTTTAACGTATGACCAAATAAAAAAATAAAAAATAAAATCTGTCACATGGTGCCAGAAACCGCTTCTCCCCCTCTCCCAAAGTTACATTCTCTGGTCGCTCCATCGCTCCAATGGGATGTTTTCATGTTCCGTGGACAGGAAGATTTTTTGTTGAGGAAAAGTGAATTCGCAAGGTGCTCTTTATATGTTTTTATTTTTTTACTTCCTTGTTAGCACCACGAAGCAACTGTGGCTATGAGCGGCGTACAGATGGAGAGAGGACGGCAGGAAGGAGTGGGGGACAGGGGGGTTAGTATGCGTCCTGGGCCGACTTCAGGGGGAACTGTGCCAACATTCGTCTGAAAAGTCTTTGGAAAAACCAGGGAAAACCTCAGACAGCACAGTCGGTGGTAGGAACGCAAGGTGCTTGAAGAAAAAACAGCAGGTAACGACAAAATATTTTTGTGCGGACCCAGCTTGTGTTTTTGTGAAGTAGACTGGCTCCTTAAATTATGTTAATTATTCCATCTGGAATGTGAATAGATTTCATCTCAAGAACCAAAGATGGTATCCACCTGACTGTGTGTATTCCTGAAACTTACTACAGTTCAAAGTCACTACGTCACGCTTGAGGTACACATTTATATCATTCAGGGGCGTCGGAAGGTGGGGCAAAAGGGGCATTAGGCTTGGGATGTGGGGACCTCACTCTCCCTTTGTAGCATAGAGATCAGACAAGGCACCTCACATTCTCCTGTACGGCATATTTTAACAGGATTTGCATGTTCGTCAGCATGAACTTTGATTACTCCCGGTAACGTTTACAAAATAAGGATAATTTGTTACTTGGCACGAATATATTTACTACTAGCACCACTACTCCTAGCTCTGACACGAAACGCATTTCAAACCTAGATATGGCCATGTCTGATTGACATCATGTGAATTACATGTGGATAAAAACTGGCCATTTCCTAAGGTAAGTAAGGTGAATTTGTTTTTACAGCGGCATATTTCAAGCATTTTGCGCTTCGTTTAGTACGTGTCACTTAGTACACTGTTTTTGTATGTTAGTTTATTTTTCTACGCGGGGCATTCTTGATGTATCAATCCTGCGAACTTTAGGGAGGGACTTCTGTCCCCCTGCTCTCATTAATACAAGGGGAAAGACTAGAATACCAGCGAACTGATAGGCAAACGAACCGCTTGTTGACTAAGCACACTGACTTTCTCCGTTAATGCATCTGCACGTTCAACAGCCTTATGGCAAATTCAACTGCTCAATCAGGAGTCACTTTTTTTCCGCACAGTCGTTTGATCTCCACAAAGCTTGCTGCAAAGCTCTTCGCCTCACAAAGAGGTGCTCTTCCTTTCCCTACTGAGAAAACTGGGAGTCAGCTCGAGCTCTTCCAAAGCCTACTTGTGACTGTCGCAACTTGTGAGACCGAGCAACAGTGAGGGTCGAGCCGAGTTTATGAGTTGCCGAGTTTATGAGATGCACGGAACGACTTCCGGCAGTAGTGCGATTGTTTTTCGATGGTGGATTAAATTCTGTCTCTCAGCACCGGGTTTTATTGCGCTGTAGTGGATTCGAGTTCTCACTTTGAATCGATCACTCGAATTTGCGATTTACTATCACCTGTGACTAGGCTAATGCAATCAGTTCAAAATGTTGATGGCACTTGGAGAGAGGCTCTACAGTATCCCTGCATGTGACATGGAAAGGATGAAACAGATTGTACATTTAGTAATGGTAAAGCTTTCCGCTCACTTGTAAACAGCGCGCTTGTCGGCCTCAAGTTGTGCCTGGGCCTGAGGGTCCAGGGCATCAGGAGGTGGGGATGGTGAGTGACTCATTGTTGTAGGTGCGACAACGTTCATGCCACCGACAGGGGATTCTTCTCCAGATTCCAATCCACGCCCCACTAAGGGGGCATCCTGGTACGCTGTCGGCCGCGGGGACGCTTCCTGCATTGTGGTCGCTGAAAGCAGCAGAAATGAGCCATTTTATGGCACATGGAGGGTTTGTGAGAGACACGGACACCAGCTTGCCTGCACCCTATCCCTTGTCTCGTAACATGCATGCACACTATTTGATCAAACTTTGACAAGAGTGTATTTTGTGTTCCTTTCTACTTCATTCATCGTTTTAGAATGAATAACTCTTAAAGTTCACAGTTCTTGAATGTTCAAAACACACTGTCAACACCACATAATAGTCGCAACCATTAAAATATCACAATAAAAAAACAGACCTGGTTAAACAAAAAATAAATAAAACAGCATCACTTCCGTCATACACTCTGTCTGATGAAGTGACACAGATAAAGATCTACTTACTAAAGGTAAACCTTCACTTCGTTGCTATATGCCAAGTAGCTGTATCAATGATGTCATCTTTGGAGGTGTTAGTGAAATCAACAAGGTTCTGCTGGAGTCACCTATCAGCCACTGACAGATCCTGCAGATCAAACACGGATACTGGCAGATCACTTCACCTAGCAGGGAGTCCACAATGAGAGTGCCTCATGCAAATCGCGCAAACACAAGATCCTTCAAATGAACATGATGACCACAACGTGATATGCAGTACTCGCTGCAGCAGGTAAGTGCATCATGCAACGTCCAGATGGTCTCGCGTACATGCATCCAGGAAATATAAGCACTGCACTGTGACGGCGCGAAGCTGACTGAACAACAACTGATTAAGATCTACAAACAGGTTTCCAGTGAAATCCACTCTGAAAACAAACGAGTGTAAACGCACGCGCGGACGTGACCAAGCGGGGAGGAAATTCTGGGTGCCACTACACTGCACTAAACAAAAGAGTAGGCGCCCAACCTGGTCACACATGGCATGTGTACTGCGCTATGATCGTAGGTACACAAGAGCCGTACCGCTGTACTTGTAAATGAGGATGCTTGATGTCGTGAAGCCTCTGGCGCGTGAACATGGAATACATATCGGGGAAATAAAATGCAATGCTTCTGCTCCACTTCTGTAACGCTATATTACCGCAAACCTGACCTAACGATGAGCGTAAGTCGGCGCGCTATCCTCAACTGTCAATATTCTCCAGTAAACTCCTCCTTTCGAAGGTGCCTCGGATGCTTCGCAGCACAACCCGTCCTGAATAAGGACGCTTTCCGGCTTTCACGTATCCCATTTTGAGAGGGATGAACGAAAGTGAGTCAACCAGCTGAGCCAGAGCGAAGATTACGAGCTCGGAGAGGCAATTCTCTTGTGTGAGTGGCAGCTTACCTAGGTGTCAGTCTTCGTCAAAAATGGCGGCGTCAATTATCGAGAACTACTGCCCACCTCAGATTGACGCGTCTGACGTCATAAAGAGAACCGTAAGGCGCAGGTTGTCGACTTTGTTGATGTAATGAAACACCACTTACACGACGGAAACGCGCAGAATAGTGATATTTTAGATAGCGTTAGTAAAGTTTTACTGCATGACTTCGGTTCAAAGTGCTGAGCTGAAAATATACGGCGATTAATTGGAGCCCGTGTACTATATCCCTTACGAGCTCACCTGCCATACTAAGCACGTCCTACGGGCATGGTTACGTTTTTTAAGCGAAACTACGCGTATCAAGTAACTGCGTTGGCGAAAATTTCTTTTGGTTGAACATAAAAATATTCGTATTAGGGAACCTGAGAGTAGTTCTAATGCTCTGGAAACCATTATAAATGCATTTGAAACACGTATCTGTCAAAATGCGAGTGCCCGGAGGGAACGGAAGGGGCGTAGCATTTCGCCGCAGTGGGCTGGGTAACGATTTGACTTTGACAGGAATTAATTCGTCGCTTCGCCTTCGTGAATGCCCGAGAGGAGGTGCATTCTGAAAGCAGTAGGAGGGAATTATCTGCCCTGTGGGCGCAGCATTTACGGCAGATCGCCTGCGGCCTTTCGATGCCGCCGAAATTTTGCGCATTGCTACATTGCGACGACCGCAGAAAAGCGCGATGGTATCGGCATGGCACTGGATCAATTGCGGTTTCCTTTCGTCGTTCGATACATTTGGAGAGCTCCATGCTTGGTATTTCGTTCTCTATATCTTTGGCCCGTAGCGGATGGCCGTCGCCAGCGCTTCTTGTGAATTTCGAATTTGTTTTCGGTCGTATAGTTCCAGAGAACGCGGGTTGCGAATGTTCAGTGGTGATGCACGTTCACTGTGATATAAAGTGCATAAAGTGGCAGAACCATGATCATATAATCAAGGGAACTACAAAGAATGGAACTCCGTCGAACTTTCTGAGAGGCTTTCTTTTTTCCTTTTTTCCCCCCGTTTTGTTCATGGGCGTACCGTGAGGGGGGCAAGGGGGTGGCCGTGCCCCCCTGGAGCTCCAAAGTCGTCTGTGAAAAAGTGCGCTGTTTAGTCTCGTATATAGGTCGTCACGATTATAATCTCAGATATCATAATATATAGTAACCTCTAAACACCCGCACAGTCTGCAACGTCCGCCTCCAGAAAAAGTGGTGGTAAGGGGTGGTGCACGTTGTCGTAATTGTCCCCCTTGGAAGCACCTTGTCCCCCTCTCCCCCCTTTTTTTTTTTTTTTTTTTTTGAAAAAATCCTGGGAACGCCCATGGTTGTGTTGCACTTGTTTGTGTCGTGTTTGTAGATGCGTGAATATTTATAGTGCGCAGGTACTGAAGAAATTCGTAAAATTTAGCTGTGCTATTCTTATGTGTGTTTGCTTCCATGATTCACGGCTTGGTTCTGTGACTTCGGTCCTTCTATACAGCACCATATATATAGTCAGCTGATGGAATATATATTTACTACCATTATGGATATAGCTTTTATATTATTGGCAGTGATAGGCATAGTACTTGCAGTATCATGCACTCAACTACTATTCTTTAAGTATATTTCTGAGTACTTGTACTTTACTTTAGTACACTTCAAATTGTGCACTTTGTACTGTACTTTAAGTACTTTTGTTCAGTACTTTCCCATTAAGTGCTCAAGTGCCCAACTGGAAATACAAAGACAAAAAAAAAAAAAAAGAACAAGGACAATATCAAGCAAGTTTTGTGTCGAGAAGAAGTATTTCTGAACAAGACAGTGAAGTGCTGTCCTCCTTTTTCATAGTACACCGAGAGATGCTGGCCGGAAAAAATCAGAAAACAAAAATAATTTCCACTATCACAACTTTCTGAATAGCCTGAGTGACTGTGACTGTAAACGGAAGTTATGCCATTTATTACAGTTCATACTCAGTGGGCAAGCACTGTCTAGCTGGGCCCCGAAATATGCATTTGCAAAATAAAAAAATATAAAAAATACAGGGGGCTATCGGAGAGTTTGTAGCACAAACTCACAAGCTCTCCGATAGTCCAGCTTTTTGCATGCATATTGCAAGCTTTTCTTTTCAAGATGTACCAACTTGCCTGGATTACTGCACTTGGCGAGCACTTTCAAGTACAATTCCCAGTACTTTACTATTACTTTAAGTACATTTAAAATGTGGTTACATATCATTGACGCCAGGTACATTGTACTTTACTTGAAATTCTGGTTACTTTGCCTATCACTGATTATTGGAATGATGTAAGTAGAAAAAAAAAAAAAGAGATGATGAAGTAAAAGACATCGTTGACTGCTTCCAATTAAGTACTTGGAATGACTGCATAAAAGTACGAGAGCTCTGACCGCAAAAAATAGTATGACCCAAATGCATGTGGGGAAGTGAGTTACAGAGGTGTACCAGAAAAATATACCGGGAACGTGACATGGGGAAGGAGGATTTCACCCTCGTATCCTTCTCGCAAATGCACTACCACTGGTGGAATTTCGGGACGGAGGGGGGAAAGGGGGGGTTTAGCCCTAGTCTCTGGCTATATACGTCACTGGTATGACGTAATCAGAGGCGGATCCAGGATTTTCCTGAGGGGGGAAGGGGGGTCCTGCCTTGGACAGCATGCCGTTACACCACCAAGGTCACCTGAAGCTCTATGTAACGACTGAAATTGAGGGAGGGTCAGGACATCCTGATCCCCACCCCTAGATCCGCCCCTGAAAGTAACTATGGAAAATGCTTACTTCTTTCTACCTTCAGGGACACTAGGACAGGAAACGAATAACGGGCATAACATGTGCCAGTTATTAATTGAGTTTGTCGAAGTCTTGTAGGCAGGGTGTCGAACCGAACCCGAACCGCTATTTTTGCCGGAACCGAACCCGAACCGCAATTTTCGTGACACTGTTTAACCCAAACCGGAGCAGAACCGGAAAAAATAATAGCGGTAACCGATTCGCAACAAAACGGTTCGGACATAAAAGAAGTCAGCATTAGAGTTCAAGTGCCTCTCAATCCCCGAACGAGGACACATTGGTCTTTATATCATGGATTTCGCAAATTTTCACCTAGCAGTCAAACGAGGACGTATAGTAGATATGCTTTCAGAGTCTTTTTTAACACGTTGAAGCGCAGTTGTGCTTGTGACCGTCGCGGCTAGCGCCCCACGCACGCGCTGCGGCGCGTCTGCTCTTCAGAGAGGACGCGCCACGCGGACGAATGGAGCAGTAGTCGGGTAGGCCAGTTGCGTAGCTCTATAGGACGAATATGTAATTAAGAAAGCGCCCAACATTTCCCTTTACACGTGAGCAGTAAAAATTAAACAAGTCAAACACATGAGAAGTGGAGGGAGCGTACGCAGAACAGTGCCTATTTGATTGGTCGTGGTTTGAAAAGTAAATGTAGTTCCGTTTACTGGTAGTGCAGCTGTGTCGTGACATATTGCCTTTGTATTGTGGATTAGCTGGTACACTGCTGTCAGCTCGGACAGAGCAAGGTTGGCAGACTCATTTTCGACATGCTTCAGTACGGTTTCAGATAGATTCACGCTGCGAATGCAGTGCGCCGGCAAGTACCGTTGTCTTTATAAAATCCTGTCCATCTTATTCGGCTTCCTTTAAGTGTATTTTGCTGGCATTGTGCGTGTGAAAAAAAGAGATTTTGGGAACAGAAAGTAGCAGGACACACCGCTTCATGAGCGTGGACGCTATTTGCAAGTGTTCATCCATTTCTCCTTTCTCTCGCTAAAAGAAGTACCTAACCACTAAAAACGTCAATGCAGACAACAGCGGTAAGCTATTAGCCACGCATTTCCCGATAAAAGCAGTTTTATGCGAGATATAAAATGGTAGCGTTGAACCGGTTCGGGGCCGCGAACTGGTTTGTGAACCTGTTCCATTTTTGGCGTGGCCGAACCGGAACTGTACCGGAACGAAATCTGAGCAACACGAACCCGAACCGAACCCGTATTTTTAGCGGTTCAACACCCTGCTTGTAGGTGCTTAGCGCTCGATAGAAACCGAAACCAAAACTATAACATCCTTTCATCGTAAGAGAACACTTAACACGTATGTTGCTTGTTATATACGTTAAATGTTACTTAAATACGTGAGTCAAGTTATGCTACACCATCACAACAAATGTTGTTGTGTTCCAAGAAGTGATACGTAAATAAGAATATCATAAACGTAGTGGGAGCAGGTAAGCTAGCTGGTGTTGAATTGATGTTAACATTGCCTTGAGTTTGAGAGAGAACAAAAAAACAACTGTGTTTTCCCCCTCAAACTCAAGGAAATGTTAACATCAAGAATACCATGGCATTCGAATAATGTGGTGGTTAGTCGCGCCACCGTACAACCGGCGTATGCAACAACTTGTTGGTTGTTGAGTCGAGCCGTGGAGCCCGAAGCAAACTGTTGTTGAAGTTTTCACTTGATGTTGTATTTGCAGTATAAACGTATAACCAGTATACACAGTGGCTTAAAACGAAACGTTCCAAGGAAAGCAATGCACCTTCAGGCACGGCTGTAGCGAGCACTTCAACGCAAGAAGTTCAATACCGCCCAAAAAACATTTCATTTTCGACATGAGCGCCTCAGCTGTCCCAACGCAAGGGGAAGATACCTTCGGTGATAATAGATGGATTGCTATGGTAAGACACAAATGTTACGCGTTGCTTCTTAGAACTGCTACGCAAATGTACGTAAGGTGCTGAGATGATTCAGTGCCTCGGGACAATAGGCGTTGTGAGCTTTCTCGTCGACTTGTTTCGCTTTCTGCTACTCTGTTGCCAAAGGTCAGCCGTTATTTTTGTATTTGACAGCACAAGGCATTTCTGGCAGAAGGACAAGAGAAAGAACCCGAGGTCGTGATGATTGGGGACCACGCCATAGCATATCTACAGCTGTCTGAGGTAACTCAGTAGACTTCTTCACGCGTTCTCAGCCATGCTGGTGCAATTTGTGGATGCACACGCCTTTCACGAGCTTTCGAATGAAAAGTGGAAGGTTATACCTCGAGAGGCGTGAGTACGGCTTCTTGCAGCAAGTGCTGTTTCACAGTGCCACTTTGATTGTCCTGTCTCAGGGGCGCCCAACTGCCCCCCTGGCTTCAGCAAGTAAACATTGCCATTGGAACGCAATCACAAATTATGATTCCTTTTTTTTCCCTCTACGTTCCAGAAACTTATGGTTTCTGAGCCAAGACAATGTAGTTGTGGGCCCAGTCGACGCACAGAATTAGAAGCAGATCCCGTACTGTGAGCCCCTCCCTTCCTCCGACAAAAAAAACAAAAAAACCTAGCGACGTCCATGGCCTGTGGATAAATCTTCGCGCACCTCGGTGCGCAGAAATCTTCGTCGTGTCGTCACTTCTGACTAATCTCCCATTTCATGACCTCGCTTTGACAGTTGCCCAACTGGCGGGTAACGAGGGAAACAATGGTTGTCTCGCCAAGACGATGACACTCAACCTCGCAAGCGAGGTATTACATGTGGCATACAGAAAGGAAAATATGTTGTGACAAGGAACATTTGGCCATTTATCCGTGGCATTCTTCCAAGATCGTTTCGAACCCTTCTTAGACATTGAGTAAGAAAGACAGGAGACGAAACTTCCCATTGGGACAAGGGCTTCTGGTCCCCTAAGCCCAGTTGAAGGAGCGCCAGAAAGACACCTTCCGGGCGGGGAGTATGTGATTTAGGATGACAGAAGAGAGAAAGGAAATCAGGAATATGGGGGAGGTGTGGCAAATTGTTCCACTGGACAGTAGATATGAGCAGATTGTTAAACTTGATCAAATAAATAACCTGAAATGAGGCGGACTGGGCCCCTTTGGTACGAGATTATAGTTTTAAAGCACTGCTGAAACAGGAAGGAATGAGGTACATAACACGTGGTCGCTATGTGCCTCTCCGTCCTGTTCCAGTAGGGCTTTAAAACCTAAAATGGTTGTTTACAGCACTTGTGTAGCACTACATAATTAAAATCCCCAGGGTAGAAGCAAAGTGCTCCCTGAGGCCTGCCACAGACAAACAGTCAAATTTTCCTGGCCACCCCACTGGCGGCTCTCATTCTGGGGAACTTCCCTTCACCATTTTCTTTTAGTTTTTCTTGTGTCATCACTCGTTCATGTGACACATGCTGGGTGACACATGTTGTGCCACACTTTGGCAAATCCAATACAGCTTCCCTTGTTGTCTAACAGTCTTGTTCTTATCACAGGCAGGTGATGGAAACAGGAAGTTGGTTGGAGGTGGCAAAGACAGTACATGAGCAGTATGCACCATGCTCCCCGATTAATGATCATATTTGGGAAACAAACGTGGAGCCCGTGTGCACGAGCATATTGCTGCATAAGCAGTGAGCTAGTGTTGAGCTAGAACCCATGTAGCAGAGGAAACAAATGTAGAGCCCTGAACAATGCTGCCATGCAGATTCTGTGTGCTTTATTTATTTTGAATTTAGGTTTCAGTTTGCTTTGGATTCATTAAGCGCAGTGCCGTCACATCAACATGCTCTTCTATGGACACAGCTGGGAAACTAAAAAAAAAAAAAGCTGTTGCACCAGTCCATAGCAAGGTTTCAAATGTGCTTTCTTAAATGAAAGAATGGCTAAGGACCAGGCAAGCTGGTGACTAGAATGCATGATGACGGAACCCCGAGGCCAGGGAGATGACGTCTGTATGTGTCTGTTTTTCATCATCTCCCTAGGCTCTGGATTTTTTTACTGTGTATTCTTAAATGAGATGGGGAAAAAAAAAAGGAGGACAAACTTGTACTGTGAACTGCTTCTGTATGATGCAGTGTGAAAAACCGCATGCAAACATTAAAGGGAAGTTTGCTCTCTATTGTAATTCAAGTAAATATGTCTGGCACAAGCATTTGACTACACACAACTAAAGTCCCTAGATATTGGAAAGTAGCGTCGCTCTCCTCCATGTGCCCGATTTCCTCCTCAGTTCGCCTGGCCCGCGCGATACGCACAACGCCCTTTTCCCGCCTCGCCGCCATAGGAATTCCAGAAATAGGTGAATTCCGTGCCCGTTTGTGCTCATTTTATGCTGGAATAATTGAAATGACATAGGAGGAAAATGACGTGGTACTTTTGGCTATGTCGCAGGTCACCTTTACAGTTAGTTTAACTAGAGAATTGCACTGCTGGACAAGTTATAACCCTTAAGGAAGTGCTACGGGTGACTGCTGAGGGTGTGAGATTCATACTTCCTTTGATGTGTCTAAAAGAAGGCTGTTTGTATAGAAGCCCTTGCGACCAATGTTACGAAGCTATTTCTTCCTTTGGATAGTGTCACGTTTTCCTTGCGGAATCGCGACAAGTGGAAATCCCATTTCGGCACGACACCACTTCAAGCATGAAAGTGGCAGCGAAGAAAAAAATAAAAACACAAGCACAGCATACGCTTTGTGCTCATTACCCGGACGACGGCGCTAAGAGCAAGTGAGCGTTCAGAAGACTGCGGGTGAATGGACTGGTTGAGGCACGCCAAGAACACTCCCATAGATTGCGATGGGGAAGTTTTTCGGGCGGCAGGATCGCCAAATACAACCCCAGTGGTTACAGATCAATTCTGCGCATGCGGATTCGTTATGATTCTGGATAGGGAGGCAGGTATTGCATTCGTCCGAGGATGCTATTTCTCATGCCTATCCAACGTGGCGGAGCGCGCCGCGGTTCTGTGCCTGTGTCTATCATTGATTTTTCTACCAGTTTACAGGGCGGATGTCAGCAAGTGACAAACACAGATAGTGGAACTGAAACACTGTATCGATCAAGCTTATTCATACACATGCAAATATGATGTCACTGCTTTTCTCGAAATCACTGCACAGGCGTTGCAAAGAGTGTAATTACATAGTTAACAGACACATCACAGGGTTTCTTTGCAACAAACCTTTTGCTTTCCAGTAGAATGAAGCTTGGCTTTCAGGCGGTCTTTATATATTTGCCTGGATCCTTGGCATTTCAATGTTTTTTTTTTTTTAAATTCTGTGTTAGCGCCGCGAAGCAACTGTGGCTGTGAGCGGCGTATAGACATGGACAGATGAAGAGAGGACAGCAGGAAGGAGTGGGGGACATGGGGGACATTTCAATGTGGATTTCCGTACGTGCGCCGTACACAACGCTTCCGGGAAAGCAATTTCGGTGTTCTGCACCTCGGAGGACCTGAAAATAATCGATCAAATGTGAATCCCGTAATTCCAGTTTCTGCACGTACTGACTACCTCTGCAGAAATACAAGTATTCTTATTCTTACCAGTGCGCTCTTGCTTGGCGTATCCGGAACTGGTATCTAACACACCTGTGCAATACAAAATGACATAACAGTTCACGCACGCACCCAAGCCCATTCATCATAACTCAGAATATTTCTATGGTTGATTACTCTAAAAAAACACAGGTTGATAGAAAGCGCACACTAGCGCACTCGTTTCCACTGCTACCTGCCACCAGCTTCCACTCCAACGGCCAACAATTCAAAGCATGCGCCCAAAGTTTCAGATTGCTCCTGGCAGTTGAGGGAATGTGACCATGTGACGTACACATTCTAAACGGAAGAGAACGAATTTACTGAAAAAAAACATAGGCTCACAATTCGTTCAGTTTGTAGAAGTACACCTATGAAGTCAGGATTTGGTTTCGTGATGAAGTCTTGTGAAGTGATGCCGCCCCAATCGATACTACCAAGGCGACACACTTGACAGACTACCCCTTTAATTTTGTTGATGTTTGCCTTCTCTGGCAAAAACTACTGTCATGTCTTGCTTATCTGGGCAGCTCAGTACCGATCCTCTATTCTCTGGATAACAAGTTTCTGTACAAGCATATCAAGTGTGGGGATGTGTGCAGTTAATCCTTGCAACACTTCTGAATGTCTTAGATCGTGGGTTCCCTGACATCAGCACTCGGTGCTTTTTTAGTTTAGGCTTGTAAGCTAAAAATAGCCTCACATGGTTTAGACAGCAATGCTTGCATATCGCTTTTTGTGTCCAGTAGGAATCGGATACCTCTTGCGCTCCTCAGGAAACATCCCTACTGTCTGTCCTCACCATTCTATAGTGACTGACCACAAAGAGAAGGGTTATCTAGGAGACTATATTCCTCAACGCCAGCAAATGCCAAGGACTGAGACTGTTAATACGTTTCCATTGAGTGAATCAAAATGGCACCGGTTCTGGATTATTGTGTCAGTACCACACACCTCAATACGGATAACAAATTCTGGATAAAAATTTATGTTAGCAAGTTCATTCCCGACCACGCAGACTGAAAAGTGAGTTTTCCGTTTAACCCAGTTATGGGTAAGCGACACATGACCATGGACTGCTTCAGAATGCAACTGCTCGAGAGGACGTGTGTGTCTTCTACGACTGTGAAGGTACTGCAGAACATTATCTGTGAAGTCATGTGCTCTTGACTGTCGATCCACGCAGCATCTCGGCTCAGCCAGGTCTAGGTTTGTTTTGGTGTGAGATGAGAGTAGATTGCTGAACAGCCACTAGGGTGTGTCCGGATTAGAGATAGTGGTCCATTATAGAGCTACTGGAAAAAACAGGGGTCGTTGGTGCCACACTATATCAAATAAGTTGCAGCAAGGACACAGACAAAAATAAACTTAGTTGAGAGTTTGCAGACATCCTGTTGTTGTGTTTCTTAACGTCCTGTCCGTGTTTCCTTGCTGCAACTTATGTGTCATGTTCTATCACTGAAGACATGAATTACTGAGTCAACTGAGTGTAGCCTTGGCAGCCTGTGTTTCTCACTAAGCCTAATTCTTTTACGTTTCTCCTAGGTTTGGGAAAAGAAATTTGCTCCACTCCACTGTCTTAACTTTGGCATTCCAAGCGACCAGACACAGCATGTTCTCTGGCGGATCGAAAATGGAGAGCTGGAAGGGGTCAATCCCAAGGTCAGTAGTTGTACTGGACCGTAAGACACATTTTTATTGGTGGCTGTGTGCATGACCCTCTAGATTATAGCGACCATGTCATTTGCACCCCTCCCCAGCTCCACAATTTGGACACTGGTGGTGGTGCTGGTCAGAGGGCCGTTTCTTTGTTCTTCAGTTGCTGCAATACTTTGTACTGAACCTTAGGTTAGGATTTTTGGACTATCCTTGACTTTGCTGACCAAGAGCGAGGGGGGCCCCGCCTCCAAATGGCGCGCCAATAGCAGGACTCGGGAGGCGGAGCGCTGCGGCCTCCGCTCTTGCCTAATAGATGGCGCATCGGTAGCGCTCGGCTTGGGATATGTGAGCCGCTGTCGTCTGCTTCTTCCGGTAGAGCTACGACGTTGAAGCCTCTGCTCTCGCGTAAGAGATGGCGCAACATTGGGGCTCGGTAAGGGCACGTGTGGTCGTCATAACTTCGAGCCTCGACCTTGAGACTGGCCGGTAACCTAAATTCCGATGACGCAGCGATAGCAAACCATAGTGCGTAGTTTTGACGATTATGCTTCATTGAAGTGTCATTACATTACCAAATTTGTGGCCAGTTCGACGTATCGCCCCGCTCTTATGGGTAAACATTGTCTCAGCTCATGAAAAGGAAAAGAAATGTTGCTGCTTTTGTTCTACTCCTCGCACTAAAATAAATCATTTAAAATAATTGTACTGTGTTTCTTTTTCTTTTTGTAAGTAGTTACGCAAGTATGTAAAAAGGAAAGAAATGTTGCTGCTTGTTCTACTCCTTGCACTGAAATAAATCATTTAAAATAATTGAACCTCTGTATGCAATAAGGGGATAAGTCGAAAAATCCCAAGATGAGAAAAAGGGCCTGATATGATTGTCCGTCCCATTGACACACATGCATTTCCTGTTTTTTACCATGCTGTAGCTGGTCAACAAATAGCAATAAGGTCCTAAGTTTTCATTGGCAGGTGCATGCTGGTATGTCGATGTCATTGCAACAAAAATAGTAAAAAGTGGATAAGTCGACTTATACCCTTATTGCATATTTATTTTTGATTTTTTTGTAAGTAATTACGCAAGTATACTGCGTAGTTTTGACGATTATGCTTCATGGATGTGTAATTACATTACCAAATTTTTGGCCAGTTCGACGTTTCGCTCCGCTCTTATGCGTGAACATTGTCTCAGCTCATGAAAAAGGAAAGCAATGTTGCTACTTTTATTCTACTCCTCGCACTGAAATAAATCATTTACAATTGTACTGTTTGTGTGTCTTTTTCTTTCTTTTTGTAAGTTTTACGGAAGTATGTAAAACGGAAAGAGATGTTGCTGCTTGTTCTACTCCTCACACTGAACTAAATCCTTTGAAATAATTATACTGTTTCTTTTTTCCCCTTTTTGTAAGCAGTTACGGAAGAAAATAATTGTACTGTGTGTGTGTTTCGTTTTTGTAAGTACAGAAGTACGTAAAAAGGAAAGAAATGTTGCTGATTGTTCTACTTTTTGCACTGACATAAATCATTCGAAATAATTGTACTGTGTGTGTCTTTTTCGTTTTGTAAGTAGTTACGGAATAAACTCTTTCGTTTTTGTAAGGGATTCCGGGACATTTGATCGAACGTCGTTTGGTCGAAAGCTGTTTGATCGAACGCGGGACATTTGGACGAAAGCCATTTGATCGACACCGTTTGATCGAAACGGCAGCGGTCATGAAACAGAACACACAGACAACGTGACAAGATTAAGAGGCAATTCCCCAAGGCCCTGATACCTTCTGCATATTTCCGGCAGACATGTTGGAAAAACGCAGCAAACCACATGTCTCACGTTAGCGTGGGTGTAGGAAAAAATTGTCCCAGTTTGCGGAGCATTTTACCAAATGAAATGTTTGCGCGTACTTTTAGCAATACGCTGAGCCAGACTTGTACGTATTTGGAGTATTGTATTTAAAATACCGTATTTTAAATACAATTTGCGGTATTTTGGTACTCTACTCAATACTTTTTGTTTTGTGTATTTGTACTCTATTTAAAATACATTTTATGGTATTTTATACTCAATACTCTAATTACATATTTTGGGTCTCCCTCTCAAACTTGCTGTGTCTCGTCTTTACATTATCTTGCTTGTTCAGGGGAAATTTCCTGAGTCCCTCGGACTTGACCTGGACATTGGCCCTTCTTGGAAGTCTGCATTTAGAGATCCTGCCCCGTGTGTCTTAATCCTTTGCCAGTGAGGGTCCTATTATGTGTACCCTGACGTGGTGACGCCGAATTCTGACCTCGCCGGGCGGGGACCTGCTAGAATTTTGCTTTGTTCTGGGTCACATATACTTTTTGGAGTTATGTTGTATCTCTTTGTTATCTTTTTGGGACTTGTGTTTAGATGACTCCTGCCACACAGCGGCGGCTTACGCTAGTGCGCAGGGTTTTGGTGATTCATGTCACATAGCGACGATTTGCCGCATTGACCAGTGACCGGTGACTTTTTGCGTTCAAGGATAAATAGTATCTTAACTGTATTTCAAATACTTTTTGAAGTATTTTGTACTCTATCTTAATTAACTTTAATTTTCATGTATTTATACTCTATCTTAATTACATTCTAACGTTAGTATTTATTATCTTATCTTAAATACATTTTTGAGTATCTTGTACATGTCTGGCTGAGGCAATATCAGCCACGAGGACATGAGAGTGGAGCTAAACGTCTAATTTTACTTTCAAAGCTCCTGCAAACGCAGTTTCAGCACTTTATGCAAATAAATAGCGGGAAAAAACAGGCACATCATCGGATCGCCTTCTGGATGCGAAAAAGTGGATTAGGATGAGGAATGTGTTTATGGGCGAGCGGATTACACAGAGTGAAATATTCCTTGGGATAACAGCATTTAGAACTGAAGCTTTCTTTTGTTGTTTTCTTCTTTTTTGTTTCATCAACGCTCCAAGCGAACGAATAAAAGAATCGATCGAACGACCCCTGCCGTCTCAATCAAACGGTGTTTGATCAAATGCCTTTCGACCAAATGTCCCGCGTTCGATCAAACAGCTTTCGACCAAACGACGTTCAATCAAATTTCCCGGAACCCTTACAAAAAGGAAACACACACACAGTACAATTATTTTAAATGATTTATTTAACTGCGAGGAGTAGAATAAAAGCAGCAACATTTCTTTCCTTTTTCATGAGCTGAGACAATGTTCACGCATAAGAGCGGAGCGAAACATCGAACTGGCCAAAAATTTGGTAATGTAATGACACATCCATGAAGCATAATCGTCAAAACTACGCAGTATACTTGCGTAACTACTTACAAAAAGAAAAAAGAAACACACAGTACAATTATTTTAAATGATTTATTTCTGTGCGAGGAGTAGAACAAAAGCAGCAACATTCCTTTCCTTTTTCATGAGCTGAGACAATGTTCATGCATAAGAGCGGAGCGAAACATCGAACTGGCCAAAAATTTGGTAATGTAATGACATATCCATGAAGCATAATCGTCAAAACTACGCACTATGGTTTGCTATCGCCGCGGAATTTAGGTTACCAGCCAGTCTCAAGGTCGAGGCTCAAAGTTATGGCGACCACACGTGCTCTTACGGAGCGCCAATGTTGCGCCATCTCTTACGCGAGAGCAGAGGCTTCAAGGTCGTAGCTCTACCGGAAGAAGCAGACGACAGCGGCTCACATATCCCGAGCCGAGCGCTACCGATGCGCCATCTATTAGGCAAGAGCGGAGGCCGCAGCGCTCCGCCTCCCGAGTCCTCCTATTGGCGCGCCATTTGGAGGCGGGGCCTCCCTCGCTCTTGGTCAGCAAAGTCAAGGATAGTCGATTTTTGTACAAGTATTGCATGTCCCGCCATGTATGTGTCCTTCCAAAAGTTGTAACTCGATAATCATTGTCATTCTAAACACTTTGGGGGCAGTTGTACCATAGCTGTCGTCTGCTATTACGGTGCTCCTATTTCTGCCGTTCAAAATTCAAATTTCGAATGTCCAATCATGATGGAGATCCTGCATGCCAATATTCAGCTCTCCTAGTAGACCATGCACAAGGGACCCTCCATAGGAGTTGCATGTTAGGACATGGTTGGAATACTCGATTAGGTTGTGACTTTTTGGTAGTAAGACTGCATTGCTAAACATCGTTATGTATGAGTGAACAAAATGTAGTGATTCATCTTGATTTTGTGTGTGATCAGTAGCAGACAGTACAGGTAGGCAAGTATTTCTTTGTTACGGGGACATAAAATGGGGTGCAACAGGCTGCTATAACTACACAAAGCCCAACATAAATGAGACACACCCACTGTAGTCAGAAACACTGTGGGAGCCAGTTTGCTAATACTGGTCATTTGTGTTCGGAAGTGCATAACAAAACACAATTTAGCAAGCAAGTAGATGAATCACAATGAATCAAATTATGCATCTTTTCAAGATAACGAGGCAATTGAATGCTAGAAGGGAAAGTTAACACGCATAATTTCATTACTGTTTCTATATTTCCGTTTTCTGCTTCTTGTACATTAAGCAGTTGCAGTTACTACATATGATACTCAGTCTTTACATGTATGTATATCAGGGTAACCACGTGTTGAAAAGTGAAGTAAAAAAAACGTACCATATGCAAAAACTGACGCTAGTACGACATTGTGGCAAACTGCTGCGCCAGTGATACCTTTACCGGAGTTACCGGAGTTCACAGGCGTTATCACTGCCCTGTGCATCTGTATTTCGTTAACTGTGTGATAAACTTGAGGCAGTTGCAGAGACATTCTGGTGCTACACATTTATTACCTTCGCCTGGTAAAATGGGACACGAGCCAAAGCGCTACATTCTTTTAAAAGGGAGACACGTTCACGCCGTGTGACCCTGCAATGAAGATCGGACGGAGCGAATTGTCATTGCCTGGATCCCGCTGCTACACACACCACTAGTGCTTTTCACTTATTTCCTTCCAGTTGTTGTAACTTCCAGCCAATAACGCGCACAAACCAAAGACTAGAGTAAAAGTGCCGTATATAATGTGCATTGTCATATAACACACACAAGCTCAGCCAGTCTTTGCTCATGCCCAGGAAGCAAGGAGGTGCCATGTTGAGATGAATTGTCACATGATAACAAATCATGAGAATTCATGGCTTTACGCTGCAAGACAACAATGATCATGAGCCACACCACAGTTTATCCTGCCTCGAAGTCTTGGCACACCGTGTTTAACGTCTGTCGCGGAAGACTGTGCGTCTAAGCAATCTGTATGTTGCCAACAAGTTGCCGACTCCTTTGGCTGGGTTTGAACCCGCAATCTACGAATTGAAGCATGCTGCCGCAGTAGAAAATACACATATAATGCGCACAGGAGGGGCCTGGAGGCCAAATTTTGCCATATAACATGTGCGTTATACACTGGACATTACGGTACTTACTTTTGTTAGACTATTGTGTGTATGATATAAGCCATTAAAGCTTAACCTTTGCAATCATATAGTGTAGGCCCCCACAGAAATTTGTGATATCATGGGACAGTCTACCGAGACATGTATTCCCACAGATGTTGCTGCCCTCTGACTTTTGAGGGAGGCACCTTAAAGGAACAACATTGTCTTATCACGGTTCAACTTACAAAAAACACTGTGACAAATCAGCTTTGTGCAGAGTAGTGTGATGTTGGAGATGTGGCACGATCTGGTTCAAGGAGAACAGTGTGATGTAGGAGCAGCATAGCAAGTACCCATGAATGACACATGCGTGCTGGAAGTTAACTGCTATCATTGTTTTTGTGCTTGAATGCTTGTTGTTTCTTGTGCAGCCTGCTGTAGCCTAAAGATGAAAACTTTACGCAGAGGTTTTCACTGCTCCTTTAATCCTGACCTGTGATGTTATGTCCGATTTCGTGATGGTTATGTCCTTTGGCAAAAATCTTGTTGACAAGGGATTGCATGTCACTTAATTTCTCCTACAGTTTCTCCGAGAGAAGCTCTGGGCCACCTATTGCTTTGATGAATACTGTAAATGTATTTTTATTTGCGGTGTATTAATTTTCGTGAATTTCGTGACCGCTAAAAAATCGCGTAAAATTCTACTCGAGAACAGAGCTTGACATTGATCATGCGGAACGAAGCAGACCTGGAATCGCAAAATTAAATACAGTACTTGTGAATAACTTCCCAAATGAGGTTCACGAAAATTAATACATAGCGAATAAAAATACGTTTACAGTACATGACATGGAAAGCACACACTATCATCCTGTACCCGAGTCTTTCCCTTCAGTACAATTTTGTTGCGGTTTGAGAGTAGCTGTATGAAGATAGTTTTTTTATGCACTATCGTTTAATTGGGGAATTGTCATTCTAGTATTTGGTGATGTAATTCATAACAAATATGTTTAGGATTAGATGAAATAATTCAACATGAATGCTAGGTGTAATGAATGCTTTATTGTAATAAATACAGATACATATAAACATTGTCATCTTAATGCAGGTGCTTCAGTAGGTGGTTCAAATTTTTGATGCCCGTTTTGTGCATCTTCAGTGTCCTTCCACTGTTTCTCTTTTCTCTTTCCATACCCACTCATGCCCATTGCTCGTTAACAGTGTGGTCCCAACAGTAATAAAATTAATTAAATAAGACTGGCATACTTGTGCCAAGCATTATGCTTACCCACGTTTCCATATCCTAATGACGCTGATTTGTAACTGTTCTGCACAGGTGGTGGTCCTCTCAGTGGGCTCCAGCAATTACAGTGACACAGTGGAGATGGTTGCAGAAGGCATTGACGCTTGTGTGAGTGCCATAACTAAGAGGCTGCCAAATGCACAAGTGGTTGTCATCGTAAGTGTCAGATGTTTTCTCTCCCATTTTGTTTTCTCTCTCATTTCCAGGGTAATATGGCATCACTATTGCTTACTGCAGATTTTACCTTGCACAAAGCCATAGTGACTTCGCAGTACTCACGTGAAATTAAGAAAGACAGGAATTTGAGCGTCATAGGACAGGGCCGTATGTAATTGCGTGGTTTCAGACATTGGTTTAAATGAGAATGGAAGGGCTCAGAGGAAAAAAGAGGTCACGAGTAGAAATTGGGATGTCGAGCCCTTGGATGCACGATTCACACAAAAAGCAGGAGTGTAGCATGCAATCCTAGTGCGTAGAAAGAGCTTTCAATCTAGCAGCTCAGAAAGGCTGCCTCCTTTGTGTTTTTTCTTTTTTTTTGCTGTTGTATGTGGCACTGCCTGTCCTCTGTCTGAAGCAGAGCAGTCGACCCATCTCCTTGCTTCCTTCCACACCAAGGAAAGTGCTCCTCTGATCTGACGTCACGACACGCCAGGAGGAGCTGGGGTAGCTGGGAAGCCAGGAGGAGCTGGGGAGGAGCAGTTCGCTGCTGCTGTGGCGCACTCTTGTAAACTGATTTTCTCAGGAAATACACACTTCCCAAAAGGAATATTTTGGGTGTTACAGTTCCTGAAGGTGGCATGTTCACGTCACGCAATAAAAAAATTATGTACTGTGTGGGACACGCTTGTCTGAAATCTCCAACCCGTGACGGAGCATTCCCCTATCAGCGATGTTGCGCATGACTGTACCAATCCCATATCCTAGGGGAGGCCGTGCTAGCCGCGCTCAACTGCTCTAACTAGTGCACGCCACCGAGTATCCGACGGTTACCACTCCCGACACGTGGCATGTGCGTGGCCTTCCCTCGGAGACTGTATTGGTATCGTTCCCCCTTGCGCGACACTACCGATGGACTGCTCTGCCACGGGCTGGAGATTTCAGACAGTGGTGTCCCACAGAGTACCTTCCGTTGCACTTTTTCGAATATAGGTTTATGAAATGTGCAGCAATCCTCATTCTTATCTCTATTCCTTATCAACAGAAACTGCTTCCTTGTGGGCCAGCTCCCAATCCTTTACGTGAAAAGCGGGCAGAAGTGAATAGCCTATTGAGTCGCTCCCTGAAGAACAAGCCCAATGTACAGCTCGTGGACCTTGACCCTGGGTTTGTCCAACAGGACGGCTCTATCAACTGCCACGACCTGTTTGACTTTGAGCACCTCAACAAGCAGGGATACAACACTGCCTTCACCCCACTTGCTGACCTGGTAGAGCAGCTTCTGCGTGAGGCATCTGGTGCTGGAGGAGATGCTTCTGGTGATCTGTAGACATTGAGCCACCATATTTCTCTGTTTCATTGATGATATTCACAGTTGCCTGAGTAGCACAGCTTCTTCATCAGTGTTATGTACATTTTTGTTTCCTGAGAATCTTGCATGAACTGTAGCCATGCGAGGCCCATTCCATGTTTCTGGTGATGTTTTTTTATAGAGACACATCGAGAATTACGATTACTCTCTGACAAGGGGTTGAGCATACCCATGTTGCATATTGTTTTTGTTGCAATGTTACAAAATTTCTTCTTTCCTCTGGCAAGCCAGAAATTCAGCGTGCACATGCAGCTGTGTGCTAACAAACAAATGCACTAAATTTTTTTTGTGTGTGCACAGTAATTGCTGCCTTGAAGGTGTGTGATGTCTTGTGAGATACACGTGGTATTTTTTCAACTTCGAGCATGCCATCAGTTTGGTGACCGCATAGCAAATTATTGGGTGCATGGACCCTACTTATCCTGCTTGCTACACTTTAGAGGATAGCTCTTTGAAGAGCAGGTTTGTGAGCTCCTTTTGTGTAGTTCAGATTCTGCATCGTTTATCTCACAGAAGTGGTGGAAGCATATCACCTCCTTTTATCTAACTTATGGCACAGTGGATGACCAATGCATTGTTTGATGAGGTTGCACATGTTGACCATCATGTTGTGCACAATCACAAACACTGGTACAACAGCAGCACATTATTATTCATTCAGTGCTTTCATGGCACAAGCAAAATTTTTCAGTTGTGTATGAACAAGTTGCGTGGCTTGCCAAAACTTGCCTGACCTTATTACAGAAAATGATGAGGATTGATTATACAGTACAGTGTGTACCAGTAAAGCATTGTGGATATTTGTGTGTTCCTTCTTGCTGAGGACTAGGTGATAAAGCATATATTAGGTTGTTCTTAATGCCAGGCCTATTTATATGAAGCTAATAAGTATTCCTGCAGCATAGGAAGAAACTGTGCATGCATTTTCCTCACACACAAAATGCCTTGTAGAATCTAAACAGTAGCTTGACAGCCACCGTAGACTGCTTTGTCAGTTGTAGACATGTGAGGAGCATCGGCGTGTTTCTGTACTAGACGTGTTGAATGAATGTTGCGCATTGTACATTGTGTGTTTGTTTTTTCTGATGAAACTGCATTGCTTGAAGTATATTGTTAAAATAAATGCTTTTAAGAGATGGCTCTCATTGAAAAAGTTTGCGGGCTGTCGACAGTACTCAATAAGATGTGAATGCAATGCAGCCACATTGAAGGGCTGGGAATACATTTGGTGACCCGGACAGCTGACCTCAGTCCGGTGAACAATCCAGCCCACCTAGTCCCCTACCTTCGTTTTCTAAATTTCAAACACATTCCTTGACCTGGGCACATTTTCCGATGGCTTCCTCAGCCCGGCAAGAAGACTGCTGTACCACTCACGCCATATGACGAAACACGACCCATCTGCACACAGGCGGCGTTTATGGAGCTGATCTGCTCCGCAGCATGGCGCTCCTCTACTGCCGCCCGCGACTTCAGAGCCTCGCGCTCGCCTACCGGTTGCGGTACGTCGCGGCAGCCGACACCACTGCGCGATTTGTACAGTCGCCATCTCGGCGCTCACCACGGCTAACGCAGCCTCACCCTCCCTGGGACCCTGCGAGCTCTTGCTCCAGTGCACCCGGTCGCGGCTCCCCAGGCATCGACTTCGATAGCGCCCTCCGCTACTTCGCCGGCCACGGTCGCAAATTGCCAGCAGCGTTTTCAGCAACTCTACGCTATGACGTGTCGGCAATGAGTGCCGTGTTGTGCGCGCTTTCCGTATGGTGCTCACCATACCTTCCGTAACGCATCTCGTCCTGAGTCATCCTCGCTCATCTCCTGAGGCTAAGACGTGGTTATCTCCAACATTATCACCGCTCCGCGTGGGGGAGTGATATGGCGGCATGTGGACGACGAAGCAGCAGCCTCAGGAAGCTCTCATAAATGCAGTGGTCCAGGGAAAATGGCGGCCTCCCAAGCCACGTGATCTCCAGGAGCCACTTACAGCGGTCCCGCAATGAGCACGGAAAAAATCATGGGCGAAGCGCGTATGCGAAAAACCTCCCCACCCCCCAAGCTTCGTCTGTTTTCCTTCCGCGCTTGCTAAGCAACGTACTGTTGGGGACACGGTTAGCTAAAATCGCCTGTCAGTACTTCGCCGTCCCGTATTACCTCGGTTGCGCTTGAAAGTGCTGTGCCACTATCATATTTGAAGGTGGAGCAGGTGCAGCACGTGTTTACTACTCGAAAGAAATTGTCTTGCAAAACATTGAGATTTGAGATGCAATAAACCACGGAGTGCTTCGTTTAGACAACCGTGTCCCCTACAGTACGTTACGGCGGTTGATAGAGGTTTTTTGTCCTCATGAATTGTTACGAAAAAGTTATAGTATACTGCATATCTATACACATGTCTGGTAACAGCCCAGTAAACCAGAAATATCCTAGGTACGTCCCACAAAGGTCGCACACGTCGCACATATACGTCACATCTATGCGACGTTACCTGTACGTCCACAATGTGGCTTCGAAAAGTGTCTTACTTTGTATATCCCTGGGACATCTGGTTGATGTAAAAAGAAGGGAGCAATCGCGCGTTATTTTTCGGAGACACCTAGGACACGTGACCGTTAATGGCATGACGTAAGCAAACGGGGAAAATCTTGGGGTTTACTACGTTATTTACCACGTAATCACACTATAGGCTGTAGCTTGAGTTAAAAACACGATAGCTGCTGGGATGGGGTGTCAGGAACGTTCGCAGGTATAAGCTGACGTGGTTTGCAGACTCACAAATTAACTGTAAAGACGTTGTCACCGTTGGAAATGTGATACGCCACGCTAATACTTGACGAACGTACTCCAACAATATGTATTGCAGTATATGCTCGCTCTGGTATCTCTTGATATCCGCGTACGCGCGCTAGTGCGTTTGTTGCGTTAAAGGGAGCCAGCCAATATGGCTGGTCTTCCACGATGATGCCAATACATATATATATCCGCGTACGCGGTGGAGGGGCCAAAAAGGGTGCCTCCAGGTGTAGCCCACCCGTCTCAAAACAAAAAAAAGGGAGCCTGCGTCTGATATGGTGAAAGGCGGGAGCACATTTATTAACCTGTGGTCTGCATTGGTCTTGGATTAGGGCCGAAAGGTCGCTGTGCACCCCTCCACAAGCGGGGTGTGCTGCGAAAAGTAGATGCCTTTTTGTTTAATTACTTGTGCAGCATTTATTTGCCACAGCAATCAATAGCTATCAATTTCAAATTGATTCAACGCAAAAATAGCATAAATTTTCAAATATCCCCGGAACATCCAAATATCCAAAATAGATGTCTATCCGACAGTTCTGGGATGTGAAAACAGTTGGAATCTGGCAATCGCATGGATGAGAGAGCGCGTTTCTACGTAAACGGGCTCTCTGTGAAGCTCCCATGGACATCCTAACATCCAATTTGCGATATCGCCAGGATGTACCTGGGATATATATGGTTTACTGGGAGGCTTCACTGGAGCTTTACGTGCTTCAACACAGAAGAGCAGTTCAAAAGCCAATCGCAGTTCGCATGTCCAATATGTACAGGTGAAGTTTTCGAAACCAGCTGGGCCAGGTGTGTGGTATGGCTGATGGCTGCGGGAGCCCTAAAAGTGTGTTGATGATTCGTAACTCGAAGAAAATTACTGAATTATGAATAGGCAATCGACGTCGACTCCGTATTTGAACAGCAAAGCACACGTATCACGAACGTTCGTAGATCACAG
Organism: Ornithodoros turicata; assembly: GCF_037126465.1. NCBI lineage: Eukaryota > Metazoa > Arthropoda > Arachnida > Ixodida > Argasidae > Ornithodoros > Ornithodoros turicata. The sequence goes on from NW_026999385.1 coordinate 707,014, forward strand.
TGACTGAGCGGCTCCGACGTGTGGGGCAACTAGCATAACCAGCACATATAATTTGATTAGCGGCATTCGAAACGTACGAATTACGGCACCGCACCGCACTATGAAACTCCTCGAGCGTGAGAGAGTGACTTACAATACAGTTCACACGCTAAACCTGCATTGCTTCCTTCAGTAACAAATAGTAAGCAAACTTGTCTTACCGTCCAATTGCGGGGTATCGAAGAAGGGGTATCTACACCCTTCAGCGGTGCAGGGATTCCTTGTCATATCCTTATTTCCAGTATTCACATGTTGCGATGATCAGCTGGATCAGCCATTCACATTACCCAAACAGAACAAAACCTCCCGGGGTGTTCCTGTGGATATCCTTTGACGGAAACTCAGATCTCCCTGGGAGACAGACATTTTTCCGACGGACGTCCCCCACATCTCCGAGTGGCCACGGTTAGGACTTCCCACATATATCCGTCGTTTGTCCTCACAGGATGTTACATGGAGATGTCTGGACACTGCACGGACCTACTTATGTACATGCACACGTTGTGTGGATATACAAACATCCGTAGAGGAGAAAGACAGTTTTCATTGAAATCAGCATTTTTCTGCCTGCCATTTTGTTTTAATCCCCGCCTCCGCACCTTTTAATTTCTGTTGCTCCTCTGTTGGGGTTTTTCGTACATGCCATGACGGAGAACGAACGCAGCGTTTTAGTCAGAAAAAATATATATATAAAAGCTCCGACAGGACAACCCTGTCCCAGAAGCTCACTTCGAAAGGCAGTGCCATTTCCTTCCAAAGAGAGAACAAATACTATATACTGCTTGTCTCGCGAGCATCCCCATATTCCAGATACCTTCTCCCCTGTGAATCAAAATGATGGGTGTGTTGTCTAAGCTTAATTTAATTACGCACGCATACAACAACGAAGTGAGAAATTGCTCGGTGTATTAACTCGCTATCAAGACAATGTCTGTGTTTCCTACTGGTTTTGGTTAGAGACATTCAGCTGGTACATCGAAAGTCAAACTTGCTGTGCTAGCGTCTGCGTACTCAACCAGCTCAACGGTTGGCGTCTCGGAGACCACGCGTGACTGAACACGTGTCTTGTCTGGCCGTCTCCAATGTTTCTCCTCAATCAAATGATTCTCACCCAACCGGCGCGAGGGACACTGATATCAGTGTTCTGAAGGCCAATCAGCAACCAGTCATCTCTCGTAGCCAATACCCAATAAATCAGAAATATCCCAGGTACGTCCCGCAAAGGTCGCACACATCGCATATGTCCTCCACGTCTATGCGACGTAACCTGTACGTCCACAATGGGACTTCGAAAACTGTCTTACTTTCTATATCTCTAGGACATCTGATAGATGTAAAAAGAGAGGCGCAAGCGCGCGTTATTTTTTGGAGACATTTAGGACACGTGATATTTAGTGGCGTGACGTAAGCAAAGGGAGAAAAATTGTAGGTTTAATGCTTTATGTACCAAGTAATCACATTATAGACGGTAGCTTGAGTTAAAAACACGCTATTTACCTGGATGGGGTGTAAGGAACGTTCGTAGCTATACGCTGACGTCGTTTGCAGACTCTCAAGTGAACTGCAAAGACGTTGTCACCGTTGCAAACGTGATACGCCACGATACACTTGATGAACGTACTCCAACAATTCATATTTCAGTATATGCTCGCTCTGGTATCTCTTAAAATCCGCGTACGCGGTGGAGGGGCCAAAAAGGGAGCCTGCGTCTGATATGGTGAAAGGCGAAAGCTCATTTACTGTCGCGCGCTCTGCATTGGTTTTGGATTATGGCCGAATGTTGACCTTGTCCAAGTGGGGTGTGCTGCCAAATGTGCAGCATTGATTTGCTATAGCAATAAATTACTATCAATCTCAAATTGATTCAACACAACAATAGCATAAATTTTAAAATATCCTTGCAACATCCAAATATCCAAAATAGATGCGACGGTTGTGGGATGTGAAAACAGTAGGAATCTGGCAGTCACATGGATGTACTTTCTACGTAAACGGACTCTCTGTGAAGCTCCCATGGATATCCTAACATCCAATTTGCGATATCGCTAGGATGTACCTGGGATATATATGGTTCGCTGGGTAGTAGCTCTTCCGAGCAACTGCGCCAGTGGCGACATTGTTTTCGAAGCGGCGTGTTTCGCTGAGCTGCCGACGACTGGACGAAGTCACTACGTGCCACCAGTCCAGAAGAAGCTTCAGTTCTATCGCCAACACCCTGGAGGTGAAGCCACGGGTTGAGCAGCTCCCTTGCACATCCGGCCCTCCGGGACATTCCATCATCGCCGGAAACGCAGGGAACACCATCTTCTCTACAGTTGGAACAGGTTATCTGCAGTGCTTTGAAAAAAATTAACTACGCATAAATCATTCAATAGACATCTCAAACCTGTTTGTAAACAAATGACGTCGTACTGTTCGACAGCGCCACCAATTTGGTAGAGTTGAACTACACTCGAAGATAGGGGCGAACAAGGTCGCGACCGAAAGCCACGGTCTCGAGGTGATTACGATGGTCCCTGAAAGGGATGCGACCTTCGGTCCTACTTTTCTTTCAATAGGAGGCAGCAAACAAGTGCCCATTCGTGGAACCCAGCCCTCCTCTTCCGATTTGTTTCGGTTTCAGTCTGTCTACCAACGTCATAATGACGTTTCTCGGGTAGAGGTCTATTTATAACTGTCATAGTAATTATTGCTGTGTCGCTTTCCAAAGTGAGTTACTGCGAATATGGTTTCAGTATGCTTGTAACTTTTACCTGAGGGACAGTCACTTGCAGCTGTAGGTTACACAGGTTGGTTTAAATTCTTGTCTGCAGCGTTATCTCAACACCAACTGTATTTAAGTGATGATAAGTGGGGAGTTTCATCGCACTCTTTCCAAGGGCTGAGGCGAGGCTGCTGTGGTCAAGTTTAGTATGTTAGCCAGCGGTAAGCATGTTAGTAATAGCCAGTGGTTTATCCAGAATTGCAAGCATTAAGGGGGGGGGGGAGATGATTAGTTACGTTGTAAGAGCTTTATGTATAGTTGCCGACATGTGTCTAAAGCTGAAAAACCGGACTCCTGTTGTGGGTGCACAGGAAAGAAAGGCAGAGGGGTGTCTCCAAACATTTGGGGGGTGTCAGTGGAGTGTAATGGGGCCTGGATAAATCACTGGCCGATGGTATTCCGAAGGTTTGGGCATCCTTTTAAAGCATAACACCAGGTCGTTTCACCTAATGTGCTTGTAATTCCTGCAAAAAAATCTACATGCCCGAAAAAGATGCGGTGAACGGTAGTATTTATCTTGTGGGAACTGTTACCACGGCTTGCGTCAGTTTTAATTAGCTTTATTTCGCGGGAAGTTGAATTTTCAGAATTGAACTCCGAATTGTGCGAAATGAAGGCAATGTTTTTGTTTTGTTTTTACGTTTTTGTTTTGCCAGAAATGGACTGCCCATGTATGGAATACCCCCAGCACATTCAACGACACGTTGCCTGTTCCAATGGCAGCAGCTGAAAAAAGTACTCGACAATCGTCGTTCTGAGACTCGCAAAATGCCGTGCAGGTCATCTTCATCTCGCTGTCATGAAGCGCTGTGAAATGATGGTGGCCGGCACTTTGCGCGTCTCAGAATTTTCCAATACTGTTTTCAGCTGTTGTCAGTGGAACAGGGAACGTGTCTTTGAATGGTTTGGGGCTCTGTGTGTGTGTGGGGGGGGGGGGGGGGGGGGGGGGGAGAAGGGGAAAGAATCGAGTTCAATTCCGAAAATTAAACTTCAGAGAAAGAACTAATTCAAACCGAAGCAAGCTGTGGCTAAGGTTCACAGAAGATAGATACCGTTGACTGCATCCTTTTCGGACAAGTAGATTTTTTTTACAGAGATTAATAACACATTAGGTGAAACAACGTGTGTACACAAACAAGGTTCAGGTAAACACATCACTTAACCTAGAGAACCAGGTACTCCATTATTAATCTTTTGTTTTGATAAACTTTGTAAAGGTGTGCATACATCACTAACATAGCAGCACCAGTATTAGATGTGTTCTCCGAGCTCTGTTAAGGTGTATGCGAGGTTGTTTACGAAAACATTTATAGTGTTGACAGAAATGTTTTCATATCTAAAAACTAGATACACAGAGATTATAGTATAATCACTGCTACTGAGCACGGAGTTTGTTACGTAAATTAGGAACTTCTGGTATGAGGAAACAACAACATCAACGACGTATCTTGAATTATGTTGTTGAAGACATTGTTATGTGTGGCCAATTTAAATGGGCACAGCCCGAGCTAACTGAGGAGCCACTGAATTATATTTGACGAGTAGCTGTAATTGTAACTGAATTACGTTTTAGTTTCAATTTCGTCAATTTAAGCGTCAGCGTCAATTTAGCGGTAACTTCGACGTTACCACCAAATTGCAGGTTCCGGTCAGCTCACCCTTCGAAGCACATTGTAAAGAGGCAAGCAAGTACGCAAGCAAGCAAGCAAGCAAAGAGGACTTCGATGTAACGATCGTCATTAAAGCGCTTGCCCGCGGTAAAACGGGCACAAATCCAGAAGCAATATTTCCTTAGCATGGTGTAACTGGTAGCATCTCTGACCGGCAATCAGAGGGTGTAGGTTCGAATCTCACTGCTTCAACTGTCATCGATCCATTGAAGTAACGGAGGTTGCTAACCTCTCCACATCGTTCTCTCGCCCTCCAGCGTTTTCTGAGTGCTTGTGGCTCCGGGAAGCGTTCTAATGAGGAAAGGTACATGACTCGAAATGGAGTTGTGCATGCTTGACGAATTTTGTACTGACGTACGGGTGTTCCGCGTTCCGGAGTATTGGGGACGAGCGCGAACGGTGGCGCCCCTCCCGCGGCGGCGGAGCGAACTGCGTAGTGTGGATGCAACGCCGTTCGCTAGCTTGCCAACGCACGTCTAGTTGAGTTTCATAATGGTGTTAGCGGAGGGAATTGTGTGAGGTGCAAGCTTGATCGCCCCCTTTAGCACTATAGTGACAGTCCTCAAGGAGCTGCATATTGCATACATTGAACGCTGTCATCAGTGATCATATGTGGCTATCTTGTGTGTGCGTAGTAGTTTCGTTCCGGCCGCCAACAGGAACTTGTATGTATTCGTGTTTGTTTGTTTCATTAATATTATTATAGTTATATTGTACAGTGTGATGTCCAAGTCCATGAACTACTCTACAGTGGAAACCATACAGCAGTGTAACACCTTTATTCCTACATAACTAGCTGGAGATATGTGACTGATGTGATACAAGTTTTCTTCAAGTGTGAGACCTAATCTGTATCCTGCGACAACGGCAAAGCACTACGAAAATCGATAGCACAATAAACGAAATCGCCCAAAAACATATCTGACAGTGCAGCGCAATGACGATTTTTCTCAGGCCGGCTTTTTGATGGAGGCTTGTCGAGCATTCGTGGGTAGATTTCTTGACATCACAATATTTCGTTCCCGAAAACTACGTTTCGGATCTGGACGGGAAACCAAGAGCACCATATTGTTGCAGTTTTCTGTCCACCCAGTAGTACCTTACCCTTTTATTTCATTCCGACGTACGTTTCGGCGAAACGCTCCGAACATTCCTCATAGTGCACCAATTTTTCTGGCGCTTGCTTTCCGTTTCGCAGCTTGATTACCAAGATAATCATAATATTATAAACTTTTCATGTTTCGGCTAGTTCTGGAAGTTCATTCCAAGTGTAGCTGATGACGATTTGCAATTAAAAACAGCGCAATGCCGTATAAACACGACCAAACGCGGTCACTACCGCAGACACGCATCCCGTTGTTTCCACACTACCGGCGGATCACGTGACTTTTAGAGCGCCCCCTGTAGGTCGCGCTTACCGCCAATACGGTGCCTTCAAGAAAAGAAGACCGCTGCGCGTCGCCACCGAAACACGTGTCGATGAAGTACGGTGATGTGATGGCGAGCGTTGGACACGCTCATCGATCTCAAGAGGTGCGGAGCATTCTTTGTTGTTGTTGTAAAAACTTTTATGGAATGTGACACAAAGCTGCTTTGATCCAGAGCGAGGTAAAATGCTTTCCTGCTTTCAACAAATGAGCATGTTCAGCGGCATTCTCCTTGTACCGTCCTACAAGTGTCGTTCAAGGTTGACCGAGACTTTTACAACAACAACAACAACAACAACAACAACTTTATTTTGAGACAATGGATGGGGAGTTTCATCGCCAGGGGCGATACTCTACCCCACTGCTGGTGGTGATTCGGGAATGAAATAATGAGCCCCTTCACAATATGGATCGAAGTCCTATGATATCCAGAAAGGTGAAGAGAGCTTTGAGGGCTGAGCGTTGGTGGGCTGGATGTTGCCAGGGACCAAGCAATTTTGTGAGAGAGAGAGGGCGAGAGTCCAGCACGTTAGGGGATCCGGAGAGTACGGCTCGGGAAGGTTGATAGTGTGGGCAATTGAGAAGAATGTGCTCTAGATCTTCTACAGATCTTCTTTAAATGCAATGAGAAATTCGTGCAACACGAAAGTACGTTAGTTTTCCAATGTATTAACCGTACGTCGCTGCCATCGCTGTGGCAAATCTTTGATGCCTTTGACGTAGAAAGAAGTGGGCTGCTGCCGTAGCCCCCGCAGGGCATCTTTCTGGAAGGCTTGATCTGTGTGGAACGTCTTTCCTCCAAAGTGCTCTTTAAGGGACTCAAATAAATGATATTCGCCTGGGGCTAAATCTGGGCTGTAAGGGGCATGGGGCAAAACATCCCTGCGCATTCTGGCCAGGGTTGCTACCGCCAAGTTCGCCTTGTAAGGCCGAGCATTCTCATGAAGAAGAACGATCCTTCCGGACAACATCCCAGGCCCTTTCTTGCGAATTGCGTTCCGCACTGCACCCTTTATCAGTGTGGAGTGGTACTTGGCATTAATCGTGAGTGACCCCTTGCTCCAAGAAGCCCACATGGACGATACCCCGCATGTGTCAGATGGCAGTTCCGATGGACTTCCCAGCCGACGGCTGCAACTTGCTTTTCTTTGGCGGCGGAGATGGCTTATGTCGCCATTCCATGCTGCTTCTTTTTGTTTCTGAGGTCAATTGATACCAGGTTTCACTACATGTAATGATTGACTGAAAAAATTCGGATTGAAACCGGTTCAACAGCTGTTCAGAGACTGCCATGTGCACTCCCTTCTGGTCACAGGGAACCCATCTTGCACAGACTTTGCAGAACAATACGTGCTCGTGAATGATTGTCTCGTTCCCAGAATTTGCTGTCACCGTCCCCGCCGGCGCGCTCCCCTGCTATGCTGAGCTGCTATGCAGGAAAGCGGCCTTGTAATGGCAAATTGCGTTTATGCCAACACACAGAAAAACAGTGCAAAAACCTTAAGATGCCATCGTCTAACACGAAACAACACCATGTAAAGAAGCCCTGGAAACACGAAAGGCGCTAACAGGATATAAATCTAGTGCATCCAGGCTAAATGAATTTAATGCATTGCGCCTATGGGGATTTCGTCAATATTTGCACAGGGCCCATGTTTTTTTACGGTTCGAAGGAGTTCGAAAGGCGAAGGGGCATTCTTTGCGGATCTCTAAAGGGCTCACAGAATAGACAACTTTGCAACATTTAGTGCTTAACATAAACCGGATACCGATTTACACTTGATATCATTTTTATATTAAGCTATACAATTTATTGTTCATTTGGCCCATCTGAGTCAGAGGCGGATCCAGACCCGCGCTTTGCCTCCAGTTGCCTGCGACTATATCATCTCATTTAAACAACAAGTTAATTTAAAAACATAGTGAATAATACAGTACCATCCTAATTTAGTTGGGCAGTGACATCTGGAAGCATATTATGTTTACATATTTGTTCCTACACGCCCTCACTCCTTAAGTTGCTTCCCGGGCGAAGGATGGTCTCCACCATGCGTAGCCACGGTGTGTTGTATACATATGTATCTGTTCTCCAGCAAATGCCAACTGCTACTGGAAATATTTTTCTTAATATTTGTTGGTGTTGCGTCTTGGTTTCAAATTTGGCGCTAGTTGTTACTTAATTTCTTTCCTCTCCGGTTCACATGCATGCTTTGTGAGCTCGTGCGCGAGCGTCTCCAGGTATTTTCTTGTCTCGTTATCGTTCCTTTGGTCCTTTTTTCAAGATTTGTGGAAAGTTGGGCTGGGAAGCCGCCACTCTGATATGACGCTGAAATAAATCGGATATTACCGTTTCCGTCATTTACACCACAAGGTCTTTAAAATATACCCTCTACGAGGTATATGTTAATAACCTGAGGTGCAAATAATATACCTTAAGGGAGGTATAAAGATAGTATACCTTGAGGAAGGTATAGCGTTTATACCTCAAAAGGTATGCGCCCTGGGACAAGCTGTTTATACCCCAAAAGGTATAAATTTTTCTAACAGTGTGGGTCATCTTTGCCGTCCAGGTCATTTGTTGCATGTATAGACGTCTAAACGAAGCATGGGCTTCTCCATGCGTGCCGCACTTTGCCTCGAGAAACATTACTTGATTACCATGAACAATGAAATGCAAAAGGCTTCGTATAGGGTGCTAATTTTCATCTATCAAATATTTTCCTCTGAGTTTTAGTACCAACGCTGGTAGGTGTCCGCTGTCGAGTAAGTGTTCGCACTGCCAGATATTTGTCTTGCAGGTTCAATTTTCTTTCTTGTATCTTTGATTTTTTTCCCCTTGCCATGTCCTCGAGGCTGTCTCAAGCTGAATTCAATTCAATTCGATTTTTTCAATTCAGTTTCAATTCAATTTAACTTTATTGCTATGCAAGTCAGAGTTACATAGGGGAGGCCAAAAAAACAGCATCATGCTGTTTGACGAGCAGGGCGCATCCCCCTGATTCAGTGCAGCAACAGCAAGCAATACAATATATAGTAATTGCGATCGTCAATCTTAATCGTGAAAAATACTACAATAAAACAAGGAAACGGAATAAATATACATATATACATCACAGAAAATTAGACATTATCATAGACAAAATAAGAGACATCATTAACCACTAAAACATAAACATGGCCCGCAGTGCGACAGCTGACATGGATTCAAGATCAATTCCCTTCTTTAAACAAGAATTCAACAGCTTTGCGATGTTATGGGGTAGCGACTGATCTCCGCATATTGTTCGCGTCCTTGGGACCTTCCAATATAAATCCTGACGTGTTTTGCTAGCTATTCGACGTTGTAGATTACATATTGACCAGATTAACGTATTATTATATTTTACAGCCCTAAGGTATGTTTTTAGAAGGAGGAAATCGTAAATATTTTGTACCTGCATAATTTTTAGGCGATCAAAAAGATTTGCTGTGTGATGATCGAAAGGAACGCCTGCAATCAATCTTACTGCCTTTTTTGTAATAGATAAAGTTTAGTAATGTTAGTCTTAGATGTCGTACCCCATACGAGGTGACAATAGGTAGGGTGAGACCGTATTAATGTATTGTAAAGAGTAAGCCTTTCGAAGATCGGGAGTGCGTAACGGTAGACAGGATGCCAATGACTTTCGCAATTTTGTTTTGAAGATACGTCAAGTGACAATCCCAAAACAGATTATCTAAAAATAGTACCCCTAGGATTTTAATCGATCTTACAATTTCAATGGACTGCATGGTTACCTAACATGATGTTGAAGGGAATGGATACAGGTTTATTACGTGTCCTATATATAGCACTGCCTTAGTTTTCTTTATGTTAATATATATTCTGTTATGTTCTGACCATGTCCCGATCGCAGAAAGAGCCATGTTTGCATGCGTTACAGTGTCACCAATCGTGCTTCCAGAAACAAATACACTAGTATCATCAGCGTATAGATAAAAAATTTCGCTACTAGAGTTGTGTTTACAATGTCGTTTATGTAAGTGTTGAAAAGTAATGGACCTAAGATGCTCCCTTGGGGTACACCGGAAATAGTGGGAAGTAGACATGATGGGAAATTATTATTCCATACATATTGGTACCTATTACATAGGTAAGGTTCCAAGAGTGATAATGGTACTCCACGAATACCACAGTATTGTAGTTTGTGAAGCAGTATTGAGCGACCAAGGAGGTCAAAGGCCTTTGTAAAGTCGATATATATTCCTAGTGTGTATAGTTTGTCTTCCAGGTTACCGATGATTAGTTCCTTTTGGGAAAGCAGGGCTGTTCCTGTGGAATGGTTTTTACGAAAACCAAACTGTGAACTTGTTATCACTGTGGGCAGTGAGAAAAAAAATTGTTAATCGGGCATGTATAATTTTTTCGAGTCCTTTCAAAAATGTCGGAAGAATAGATATGGGCCTTAGTTGCCAAGGTCTTAGTGTTACCGGATTTGCGCAAAACAATAACCTTGGCAACTTTCATTTTATCTGGATAGATTCCAGATATGAACGAAAGATTATCTATATGCGCGTCAATACTGGGGTCAACAGGTCGATAACGTACTTGACAGGTCTTATTTGTATATTATCACAGTCGCATGCTTTTCCTTTTTTGAATGTTCATAAAAAATTGTATGCACTTCGTTTTCAGTAACTGGTGCAAAAAAAAAAAAAAAAAAATCGAATCAGAGACGAAAGTGGACAACGTTCAACAAGCGTCCGTGATATCGCCAGGTTGAATCGCGCTTCGGCTAGCAATGTTTACAAAATGGGTGTTGAACTTTTCGGACAGATCGTTACCAGTTATTACTACATCATTAATCTTTATGTCAGTAATCACGCGCTGATCAGTTTTTGTGACGATTCTCAGCGCCTTCCATGTTGCCGCAGAACTTCTAACATCACCAAAAAGCTTACTGAAATAAGCAACCTTAGCGCATTTGACCTGCTTGGATACATAGTTGCGGCATATTTTATATTGTTTAAGTATGTTAGGGTTGCGAGATTTGATAAACGAGTGGTATAGATTGTTCTTCTCCGATATCGATTTTAGAAGCTTATCGGTGACCCACGGCTTGCGAATGAGCCGTTTCACTTTGTAAGTTTTAAGAGGAAAATTTGCGTCATAGATACATTTGAATTTATAAAGAAACTCATCATAAGCAGCGTTTGCGCACTGCTTCGTAAGTACAGGACTCCAGTCTGGAGTTTGATGCTGGACATCATTTCTAAAACTATCGAGAGCAGCTTTGGTAATGTACTGGAGACTGTAGAGTACTGGAGGCTGTTTGATTGGACGATGTGTGTTTACAAAGGAATAAATGGGCAAATGGTCGTAACAGCATTTTCGTTTATGTTTGTGACAAAGACATCAATCAATGATGATGAAGATTCAGTATGTCTAGTAGGTATCTTTTATGACATTAACTAAACCAAATGTATCAAATAACAAGTTCAGCTCGGTGGCTGTAGGTGAATGGCTGAGTAAGTTTATGTTAACGTCACCAGCCACGTACAATGTGTGTTTGTTTTCGGATATAAAACAAAAAAGATTTTCAATGTAGCTAAAAAAATTCACGTGTGGATCCTGATGGTGGACGATACATCAACATACAAGCTATTTGTGCTTCTAGTACACAACACTTCGAAATCTTCACATACACATGAATATTCTGTTATGATATCGTAGGCACTGTCATTCAACACTAGGAGAGCTACACCGCCTCCTCTTTTGTTTTTACGGTTCAGACAGATTTCGCGATACTCTGGTAGAACATATGTTTCGTTATTGGTAAGTCATGTTTCTGTTAACATGATGGTGTCAAATTTGAATTTAAAGGATTGAAAAAGTGGCGTCAGCTCATCATTTTTATTACACACGGAACGAACATTGATGGGCAGAAACCATAGCGTATTGGGTGGCTTCACAACAGTATCCGTGACAGAACCACCGTGACAAAAAGTCAGACCTTCTCATTCAATGACATATGTTTACATACATGTCAACCGGCAATGCTGACTACATCCTCTGTATGAAAAACACATACTGCCGGGCCTGGTTCACTCTTGCGGACATAGACCTTACCGTTTTTAACTCAAACAAATGTGCAGTGTGAATTCAAATGACAGACATCAGCTTTTAGCCAGTTGCGCAACTCGTATCAGCACCGAAGAGCAACGACAATTTCTTATTTGTCGTTGTTGTTGCGGCCGGCACTGCAATAGCATCAACGCGCGTAGAAGCCAACATACGGGACAGGGCGTGAGTCCGAGTGGAACGAACCACGCCGAAACTACATTCGCATCGTTATGTTGCTGGGCTAGTTGAATACCAATAGAACTGTACTTCAAGGCACAGCGGTTGAAGTATCTGTTCCAATCAATTAAAAGTGAATTTAATTGCCACACCGGATAGAAGATGCACGCGTCTCAACGATTAGCAATTTCTTGCATTGTAAGAAAATCTGGCTTGCACAGACGTCGTCAAGTTTTCTTTCTTTCGTCGCCCAGTCTACGACTGGAACGATCTTCCGGAGAACATTGGTAACGAATAAAATGTCTCTGGTTTTGCATCTAAGTTAGAAGCTGTCTTGTAAACATCAGTTGTAATTGCCTGTTCTTGTCTTGTTGTAAATTGCCCTGTGACCTATGCAGTTGTGACTATACCCACAAGGATGGGTCAACAGTATTGTAAATAAGATTCGCTCAGTGTTCTCTATCTTCACCGCCTCGTAGGTCGGTGGCCCTCTGCATTCGTTGCTAGTGCAGGGATTTGGGATTATAGTTATACACGCCTTCGGTTCGGAATGCATTCAGTTCTGAACCAATGTTTCCGCACCAACGAAGTCGCGTTCGGTGAAATCCTCGCCCAGATAGCACTCACAAGCGCCAAATTGCCAATTTAATTCATTTTATGTCGTGATAACTCTTGATATAAACGTGACATCGAAGATGTCATAATTTAATTGCGTATCTACATATCCGCGGCCCATGGCTGTTTCCTCTGCTGTAGCATGAGAAGTCGCGTTTGGTCAAATCGTTCATTTTGAAGCGACCAAGGAACAAACACGAGACAAGATTACACACAAGTCGCTGTGTTGTTGTGCTCGTGTTTGTTCTGTGGTCGCTTGAAAATGGATTTACACCAACCAGCTCAAACTATACTGCAGACATTTGGTCAAATCGTCGCCCGAGTGGTATTCACTGGGGCAAAATTGTCAATTTCGTCTAATTTAGCTCGTAACAACTCTTGATATCAACTTGGTATTGACGATGTCATCATTTAATTACGTATAGTCTGTATACTGTCTGTCGACAAAATTTATGGCGGACTGGCGCAGTGAGAAGAGGCATAAAGCAGACTTTTCCTATCTAGGTGGGGTTGGTATGGTCAAGTCGCATATCCCACGTCGCTCCTGCCGAATCTCTCCGCGGCGCCGCGTCAGGGATATTTCTGACAGCCTAACCAATTGCTGTCAACACGTCACAGTCAACCACTAAGTACATCAAGATCATCAAGTACAGCATCTCTCTGGAGTTACGTGACTCCGTGAACTTATGCTCCTGGCGCATACACATTATAGACGGAACTGTGTGGAGCTGCAGGAAAGATTACTAGATTTCTTCCCGCTTTATAACAGGATGCTCTGCAACGTTTAATTAAAGCCCAAACAAAATAGTAATAGTGCAAACCCATTTCAACACGACTGTTCAACTTCACAACACTTCAAGGCTGGTAGCGGTCCACCGGTCGTCGGACGCGGGTATACCTCCGCAGAACTGCTGTTGCAGGTCGGCTTGAGTCTGCTGGCGGTGATATGGTCCTTGCTGTGGCGGAACACAGCTTCTTGCTGACTAGTCGCAGGCACTCGAGCACCCAGGTGTTGATTTAGGGGATGCAAAACTGCTGACAACCCCGGCAATAATCTGCAAAAAACAAAAACAATGAGTCCTAGATATCTTTGTAACTCCCTTACATTTGGCAGACGTGCGCCTTCATAACTGCTTCAACTTCGCGAGGATATAGTCTCACCCCTTCAGCATCAAGTACAGTGCTGGACAAAAGTTTACGGAACGCGCGAGCGGTGTATTTTCTCCTCCGTGCGACACCCTAGCGGCGAGCGGAAGCGGGCCAGTTCACTCGTTCAGAGGAATGGGCGAGTGCGCTGGTTGCGACACACTGCGGTAGTTTCGGTATCGCTTGAACGTGCCGGTGAAGTGTTTTGGATTGGTGTCGCTACCGGCGCACTCCTTTCCTCCCTCTGAACGAATGAACGAGCCCGCTTCCGCCCGCCGCCAGGGTGTCGCACCGAGGAGGAAATACATCGCTCGCGCGTTCCGTAAACTTTTGTCCAGCACTGTACAAGGTACTCCACTTGCGGCTCAAAAAACTTGCGCTTCTCTAGCTTCAACCGCAGTCCGACCTCTTCTAACCAACATAGAACGAGCCCCAGGTTCCAGATATAGTCTTGATCAGAGAACCCTGTTAGACTATAACGTGCTGCAGTTCTTGTAGCAAATTCTCTTTCTGTCTCTGGAACAAGGCCCGCGTCGACATGACCCCAACCGGCTGCCTGTTATACAGGAACAGTCCCAGTTGAGTATTGTTACGAACTTCCGGGATACTGGATGCACCTTAATTTGCAGGTAAGCACCACACATATCTAACTTACTAAATCGCTTCCAGCAAGAGAGCCTTGTCAAGAGTTCCTCTGTCTTGGGCACGGGATATTTTCCAACCATAGTAACTGGGTTGATGGTTACCTCGTAATCTCCACAGTCTCTCAACCGGCCATTTTGCTTCAGTACCGATACAATAAGCGTGGCCCACTCAGCCGTCCTTACGGGCGTTATAGTCCCTTCCCGTTGATGCCTCTGCAGTTCTTCTGCTACTCTTTCTTGGAGCGCTCAAGGAATAGGCCTCGGCTTGAAAAATTTTGGGTGAGCTTCCGGCTTCAGATTAATCTTCGCTTCTACCCCTCGAAACTCTCCCAGTTCACTAATGAACAATGCCGCATCTCGGGCTACAACGTCTCGCACCGATTCTGCTCTAACTTTTCCCACTGGGGCAAAGGAACTAGGAGATGGTTCATCTATCCGACCTAACAACGAAGCCCCTTTGCCCTTCACAATGAACAACGGCAGTAAGCTCTCCCTATCGCAGTACCTTGTCAAAACGTTGGCTTTTCCTACTACAGATGCGAGCTCTCCTGAATAGATTCGGAGCAGGGCGCTAGAAGCTTCAACCCTTACTTTTGGATACTGTCTACGCAGGGTATCCTCACCCATGACGCTTACACTTACCCTCGTCTCCTGTTCCATTTTTACGAACTTACCATCAATTCCAGTTCCACTACGAATGGATCCAGGGTGTCCCGGGCTGGCGCCAACCACATGGCATCAACAAAATCATCCGTCGACTCGTCGCTATATCATCGACATTATGAACTTTTTCGTGTCCGGCTTCTGCTGCCAACGCGCTCTTCTCTTCTGTTCCATATCTATACGTCTTCCGCCTCGTCTCTCATCCTTACCACTGTCGCACGCTGACTGGCGAATCCGCGATAAATGCCCTTTCTTTTTACTGCGGTAAAAAGCCACGCCTGAAAATCGACAGCGATCAGGCGAATGCTTCTCGTTACAACCGTAATATGTAGCGTCCTGCACAGGTGCGTGCTGTCTTAATGGCACATACAGCTAGAGCGGGGGACTTCTGCTTTCGTTAGTTCCCTAGAATCATTCTTCGCTGCTTCCATGGCTAACACTGTCTCCCCTGCAGTATCGAACATAAGGTCTGGAGCAGGGTTGCGGAATGGGGTCACCCATTCCATTCCAATTCCATTCCGAGGAATGGAGATTTGTGATAAATCCGTTCCTTTCAATTCCTCGGAATGAAAAGGTGTGGTCAATTCCCACTCCAGGAATGGCTCGGCAACCCCATTCCATTCCTTTAATTTCATCAATAAAAAAAAAGAAAAGAAAAGAAGAAGAAGAAGGACCGGTAACTGTACCGGATAGCCGAAAAGTGTTAGAGGAGGTTGGCATTGTACCCTGCAAGTAAAAAGCACAAAGACAAGGTGCGGAGAGGTTCCTAACATCACAACAACATCGATGCACTAGTAATTGTGATGATAAACTTTTTTTTTATAATTCGGGCACGTAAGCAAACTTGCTGATCGGTGATTATCGTGTGTTCCGGTTCACAAACATGAGGATGAGGTGCTGGAAAGATGTCTCTGATACCCAACTTCGCTGCGCAGTCATAATATGCGAAACTGTGGAAAATACTGGTTCTACGTTTGCTGAAGGTGCGCGGAGTTCTGGGTGACCGCGCAGCGCTTCTCTGTATTATTATTTTCGAAATGAAGGAGAAAGGAAGCCCTGTTTATACATGCCGAATATTCAACAATATTGTTGTATGCGTGCTTATCGACCGGCGGCGCGTGACCGGAGGGCTGCGTGCGCGCTTACCCTCGCACATTTTTCAAGTCGGCCTGGGCCGACTTCACTCACAAATTTTTTCCTGCTACAACAGGTGTGCAGTAGGCGGTTTACATGCAAATATAGACATGCAAAGGATAGCCATACACAAAGTACAAGTGAAAAAATATATATATATATATGAAAAGTCAATAGTGCCGGGAATCATGGTATGACTCTGTGTGAAGGAGAAAAACCCAACCAAAACCTGAAGCAGAAGAAATATGATACACTTAACAAAGATTATATTGATTACAGGTATGATGTTATAGCATTGAAGGGATATCACACACCTACACCATAGTTTTTATTAATGGTAATCAAACACACAAGTTTTCAGTTAATGAGAAGTATAATAGGGTAGCACATTTAATCAAAGAAGATATTTTTAATCAATACGATTACAATCAAAATTATAAGTTTTATTATAGAAAGCTTAACATTATTATACATGAGCACCATAGTGGAGTTGTAATTACAAAGTTCTGATTGATGTATGTAACTTCAAACACAATAGGGAAGCTAAGTTGAATATTCCAATATAGCACAAATTTAATTAATCAGATTCTTATGAAGTGATCGGTAGTCGGCACGTTGGCGGAGGGCAGTGCATTCGTTTACTGTCGCGCATTTTTCAACCTGGGCCGACTTCTCTCTCGAATTTTTTTTCCAGCGCGCGGTGGATGGCGCGCAAGTGAGGGGCGGTCCGGGTGCTTACTAAGGGGCCGAAGGGCTGAGGTATCGTTGTGCATTTTTCACCCTGGGCCGACTTCTTTGGCGATTTTTCCGCCTGGGCCGACTTCGTTCGCATTTTTTTTCAGATGGCGCGTGGGCACTTTACATGCATGTAGCGACATGCACACCGGCAACCACACCAAGCGATGGTGCCGTCACACCTGGGCCGACTTCATTAGCGATTGTTCCACGTGGGTCGACTGCAGTCGTAATTTTTTTCCCTGTACAACAGCCGTGTGATAGGCGGTTTGGCGGTTTACACGCAAGTAGGGGTGTAGCGGCCCGACGACAACGACGAGCATCACCTGTGACTCACCCGCTCGCGCTCAACCCTTTTTGGTTCTCGTTCAGTAAAATGTTCGCTTCTGCCCGCGACTAGTCTCCTGTGCGGTCACTTGTAGCATAGCTCCTACAAATTGGTGACCCGAACGATGCCACACCCAGACCGGCCGCCTTCTTCAGTTACGCCCAACACGGTGGACACCCCGCCGCCATCCACCCAGCCGCCGTCGTTTCCAACCCCCCCAGGTAAATGTTGCCGACCTCAAACTCCCGACTTTCTGGCATACCGACCCCACACTGTGGTTCGTCCTGGTAGAGGCCAAGTTCGGCAAATGACGCATAACCAGCCAAGAGTCCAAATACCACCATGTCCTTACTGCGCTCTCAGCAACCGTAATGGCTGAAGTTCGAGACATCGTCATCAACCCGCCATCTTCGAACCCTTATGACAAGCTTAAGGAGCAGCTTATAAAACGGCTGTCTGAGTCACAGCAACAGCGCTTACGTCAGCTACTGACAACAGAAGAATTGGGAGATCGTACTCCAACGCAGTTTTTACGTCGCTTGTACCAGCTTCTCGGCGACGAATCATCCGCCTTGGACGAATCGATTTTAAAGGAGCTTTTCCTGCAACGGCTTCCCCAGACCGTAAGGATGATCCTCTCTGCCTCCGCCTCCGTACCGCTCCGAGAACTGTCCGAATTGGTGGACAGGATCATGGAAGCCACTCCTTCCTTCGTCAATCATATTCCAACTACTCCTACCCACAGCCCAACACCTCCACCTACGCTAGTAGACCCATACTCTGAGTGCGCGCTCCGAGAAGAAGTCCAACGCCTTCGTTCTCTCGTTCAGAGCCTAACCATCACCTCAGAGCCTCGTCAACCCACCCCTACAGTTTCTACCTCCCAACTTCAAGACGAAATTGAATTTCGGAGAGCCCAGGTCTCCGCTATCTCACGGCGGCCTCCATCTACCGGCCACCGCCTGTTCCACCCTAGCCGCCCGCGTTCCCCATCACCACGCTACCGCTTCCCATCCCGGCGCCGCCCCCAGTTCCAACTGTGCTGGTATCACGCACGTTTTGGCAAAGCTACAAACAAGTGCGAAGAGCCCTGCGTTTTCCAGGGAAACGCAGGCACGGACAACGAGAGGCGACCGCCATTGTTGGACAAGCCCCAGGTCGCCTGTTTTTAATTTCGGACCGCACCTCCAAATCACAATTCCTGGTCAACACCGGCGCCGCTGTCAGCATCATCCCCGCATCACCATCGGATCGTCGTCATCGTAATTTTGACGGCCTCGCCCTTCAAGGCCGCTAACAAGACCCCAATCGCCCCCTATACGGCGAGCGTTCACTAACCCTCGACCTTGGGCTCCGCAGCGTTTTTCGCTGGGTCATCGCCGATGCATCCCACCCCATCAATGGCGCAGACTTCTTGCGCCATTACAACCTCCTCGTCGATATGCGTCCCCGTACGAAAATCCCGGATCAAGCCTGATCTCTCCGGATCTGGTTTTAATCAAGCCAGATCAAGGGCGATCCGGGATCCTTCCGGTCGATTCCAGTTCATTCCGGGCCGGATTTGCCCGGACCTGTCCTGATCAATACCTGGTTCTTCCGGATTCAGGTTGCGGATCAGAAGTGGATCAGATATATCCGAAGCAACCGTGCTATAGCTGTTTTACTAATGATGCATAAATTCATTAGCAGGCTTGCCTGTACGTGCTTGTCATAATGTGTACAACAATTTTTCGACAAGAATTTTCATTAAACGACAGACGTATATATATTGGTGCTGTAATCTAAATTCATGATGTAGCCTTGCTAGGAATATCCCAGCCGCTTCAAAGCAATAAGTCACAGCAAAATATAATTAAATTTGATGCGTTTAATTGGTTGACATCTCACGTCCTCAAGCGTTATACCGTATCGTACGCGTTCCAGAGTTCCGCGTGCTCTACTGGCCCCTGTGGCGTGTACGCGGCAACCGCGTACCATCGAGCCCCCCCCCCCCCCCCCCCGTCATCATGATCCCCTTCATCCCTCAAACGTATGTGTGTCTCGCACTCTCCTACATGATGGCAATAATACACAGCGAATTCCCGTAGACAAAGTGTACTAATGTCATTCTATCGCGTATACGTAGTTATGCCGTTTGGCGTTGGAAGACTCAGTGAGTTGCCCTGTTTTCAAAGTTATCTAACAAGAATGACAGTTGCGATGGGGGAAAACGGTACGCTTATTTCATCAAAAGTGAATATTATTCACCTGGCTGTGTCACCTCAAGAAGTGACACACAAACGATGTCCCACAAAAACAAGATAAAGAAGGTGATTACTAGCCTGCAATATACAGGGTGTTTTCTTTTCCTTCATTTCCAAATTTTTTTACAAAAAGCTATGAGATCGACAGAGATGCAGTTTTTGCAGTTGAGTGCACTGCACTGCCTGACCATGCAGGCGTCCTCTCGAAGACACTACTAGGTGATTAATTACCTAAAATTCATTAATTTACTTCTTGATTAGGGGATTCGGGGTAAAAGCCAACATTAAGAATGAGAGACAATCCCTGATGGTGATCGAATAGCATGTTATTTTGTTGAAACTTCACACGCTTGAGCCCAACAACACTGTCACACTAGTTTATAAGGATGACAATGTATAAGGATGACACCAAGAGGCATTTGGTCAGAATACAGAGAACTTTATTATATATACTTAAAACAACAGCGGCGCCAGGCAATGTGAGAAATGAAAGGTATTTTGCCGACAAGAATAAAAATCAGGAATTATTTTTATTGCATTCACTTCTTAAAGGCATGACTATTATTGGAATTCTTGGAAGTCAACACACACTATGATCTTTGAATTAAATTGTAGCAGCACACTAGACGGTCGCAAAGCGTAGTTATTTGTTTTGAGCACCACTATTACACCTTAATGAAAGTAACTGGTAATACCAAGAAAAATAATTCAAACTCTCCAGTGAATGTTGATTGTAGTATGTAAATTCAAGGCGACAACTGCGCATATCTTGAGAAGAGGCTGCACCTCCATGCAGCTACTGAGAAGACGACAATGCTGAATGCCAACACCCTCTGCTCAAGATCTTGACTGCACTCTCTTGCTTCAACGCCAGTATTTTGCTGGTTGCGACATCTATGATATTAATCACAAACTGTGTCTACTTATGCTCTCATGTAAGAATCCAATAAACAGTTGTATGTCATCTAAAGGTTTTGCTCGACTACATTTGGTTGGTGGCAAACATAATTCAAAGCACGAACACATTTAACAAAAGGAACACTTGCAGGAATAATTATAAGCTGCTCAGTGTCTGTAACAGCGACAATGTGGGGCACAACCATGTCCATGTTTCTGTTCTGAAACTGTCCACTGCGCTCAACATGAAGCTTCTCAATCACTACATACGTCCCACTGTCCATCTCAGCAAAACACACAATACTACCATACTCTTTTTCCGTTGCCCTGACGAACATCACGGTCTGGTCATTCCGTCGATGTTCATTTCTGTATAGCTTTGATGTGAAAGTACATGTTCCCTTCGTAGCCCTACTGTAGAACCTCACACGTTCTCCTGGCTGTCGAAGTGCTTCTACAACTGATGATATATGTTCGCTCGCTTTACACGGCTTTCCGTGGAACAGAATGGCTTCAGTTTGTGAAGTTGTTTTGGAGAAGTGCACTGATTGTAGCCGTTGAAGTAGCGCATTAGATAACGGTGACATTTTGATACGGTTCTCCAAGCATACCAGTGCGTTTCCTACTCCAGCAAAAGAAGCTAACTGTTTTGCTATGTTTTGCGTCCCATGAACCATTCGAAGTAGGTCGGCATTCCTGCTCTCAAAGGAAAAAGCTGACGTTGCCCAGAGCGGACCTCACCGTCGAACAGAGAGCACTGTGTGAAGTAGCTGATGCATGTTGAACGTGTAAAATTCATGTCCATAAAGGTCTCCCACTTGACTCACGAACTTCTTCAACAAACGTTCAGCACAGTCCAAATCACGCCGACATATGGAGTCCTGAAGCAACATGAAAATTGCTGCGACTAAGAGCATGAAATGGTCAAAGTGCTGTTGCGGTAAGATGCTATACAGCACTGGCAACGAGTAGTACAGCAGCCAGCTCCGATATTCGTTGGCTTTCCAGTACATCCTGTCATTCACAGAGCGAGGTGTCCTAGTTATGAAAGCTGGTGGCTTGATTTTCATGAGCTTCTTGTCGATTTCTTGCTTCTGGTTCCCTATGTACCACGCTTTCTTCCTATGTTTGCTATCCAACCACTTTAAGAGAAACATTCGCACTACACCAAGGAGGATACTGTGCATATAGTCAACTGGGAAGCCTAAGGCAAGGTCAAAGTGTGGAAGCAGGCTAAGCACCGATGGACCTTTTAAACCCTTGACAATCTTGTTTTCGTTTACTGCTGTCAGAGCTTGCATCTTCATTCTGGCCCCACTGCGTAAACGGTGTGCAGAACTGGGAGGGTAAATATGCGATCTCCTGCCCATGCCGTCTTCTCCAGTGTTGGATTGCCCGGGGTGTTCGCATAATGAACATTCATACTTCCCATTGAACTGCTTAATATTTTGCATCATTGCTCTTGCGACAGCATCAACCGAACAGACTTGTGCTGTGACATAAGATACCATTTGTTTTCCTGTTTCTGGGTGTATCCATTTTAGTCCTGTTGAGTACAACGCTGCAAGCTCTCTGCAGAACGGCAACAAGAAGGTGTTGATGGGTGGCTTGCAACCAAACCAAAGTGATGACAGGATCTGGAATCTCTTGCGCAGGAGAGGTGGAAGCTCTGCGATGACACAATGAACTGGCCATAGGGAAGCTCCAGAGCTTTTGAACACCTTTACACCGTCGGTGTTCCAGAAGAGTGAAAAATTGATGTTGTAGGAATTCCGTGAAACTTCGGAGTGGTACACCTTGCCATCTACAAGGTCTTCAATGGCACTAGGTTTTCGTTTCTCTCTTGTCTGCGGGTAGTTCAAATAAAGGTACATCTTGTCATCTTCCAGGAAAGTACGTAAGGCATCTGCCAGGGGCAAGTGAAGGAAAGTTCCACATTTTCCATTATGTCCACAAAAGGAGCACTCTGTTGACACACCGTGTTCCAGGTAGCCATTGCATCTTGTGCAGTAGTAATGTGTCACAGGTCCAGTTCCCTTTGAAAACGTGATCACCCCGGTGATCACCGTCGCCTCACAGACGGCTCCACTACACTCAGCGTGCCGGGAATAGCTACCCGTTTGCCATCGTACCGCTTGAATGTGCTGGTGCCCGACTCCAACTACCATTACGCAAACATTTTAACCGACTTCCCAGAGCTCACGTCACCATCTAATGATCTTCGCCCCGTCCAGCATGGCATTTATCACCACATCGAAACCACAGGACCTCCTGTTTTCGCTCGGCCCAGACGCCTGGCACCGGAGAAGCTGAAGATTGCCCGAGCCGAGTTCGAACACATGTTGGAGCTTGGGATCGTCCGCCCGTCTTCCAGCTTATGAGCGTCTCCTCTCCACATGGTGCCTAAGAAGACGGGAGACTGGAGGCCCTGTGGGGACTATCGTGAGCTCAATCGCGTCACCATCCCGGATCGTTATCCGATACCTCATATCCACGATTTCGCCTGATCACTCCACGACTGCTCGCTATTTTCCAAGATCGACCTTGTAAAAGCGTATCATCAGATCCCCATGCACCCCGACAGCGTTGCGAAGACTACTATAACAGCACCCTTCGACATGTTTGAATACCAACGGATGCCATTCGGTCTTCGCAATGTTGCTCAGTCCTTTCAACGGTTTGTCGACGAAGTCACCCGAAGACTACATTTCTGTTTTGTTTACATCGACGACATACTGATGACGGCTCGGATCGCCACGTCCCTTTGAGAAGTGTCATTCTCACGTTTCGGTCGAACTTGAAGTTGCCTCCTGAGGTTCATCTATGATTTTCCGTCTACAAAGGTCCATGAGTATGTGGACGGCACAGCGCAATGTTTTCACTGCCAATGCTTTGGTCATCTTGCGCGTAGCTGCCGCTGGCCTCAACGCTGCAAAATTTTGTGCCGGTCCTCACAACTTGAAAGACTGCACGGCTCGGCGACAACCGAAGTGCGCCAACTGCGGTGTCCCTCACGTTGTGTCGCATTCTCACTGCCCATGTAAGCGTGCTGCGATCCAGCGCTTCCAAGGGTCTGTGCTTCGCCCAGTTCAGTCTATGAGAGACCATCATGTATCCGCTCCTGGTGCCACCCAGCATCAGCACCCCGATTTCCCTGAACTTAGTCCAGCGCCAACGTCGCATAGGCCTTCTCGATGTGGTGATAGCGAGAGACCTGCTAGACTACTTGACAGCCGGAATACCGGCGCTCCTTCCAGCAGTACTGGTAGGAAGATAACGCCAGTCAACCCACCTGTTATAACTTATAAGTGAAGCGGCCACTCAGCGGCCTCCCACAGTGACTTATGCGGCTGTAGCACGAAAATCCTGGAAGGGCGCCGTTCCGAGGCCCGTGGCGTCCCGTCGGTTGAAGCGCACCCCCATAGCCGTATCGAGAGAGTTGACTCCACTCTCAGCATTTCTCTCGCTGGTTTTAGCTGCGCTTAAAGCGATTGTATCCACTTTCCCAGGTGCTGCGTCCCTGCCTGAGGTTCAGCAGCTTTTTGCTGCAGAAGGACGCTTGAAATCTCAGCATGGACAGATTGTATGGAAGTGCTACTGTATTGCAATGGAATGCAAGAAGCCTGCGTATCAAGCTCCCTGACTTCAAACTGTTTTTGCTTAAATACCCAATTCCCATCCTTGCCATCAGTGAAGCATATTGTAAAGATGAGTTCCGCCTCAGCGGGTACCAGATATTTACGTCCGGACGACCGGGCTTATCACGTACTGTACTGTGTGTACGATCGGATCTAACTGCTGCCCTTTTGAAAGGACCGCAGATTCCCTCCGTCGACTATGTTGGCGGTTCGTCTGGGTAATCTCGTACTCACAGTTGTGAGTTTATATATCCCATCGTCAGTTCCTGTTTCACAGCGCAACATAAGAGATACCTTCACCGGTCTGCAACCGCCTTTTCTGGTTATGGGGGACATTAATGCACATCATCCGCTGTGGGGCAGTGTCAGAACAGACCAGAGAGGGAAGACTTGGCATGACATCATTGATGAGCTGGACTTATGTCTGCTAAATGATGGCTCGCCGACATTTTTGCGCAGAGATTTTTCGACGGACGTTTTGGACGTTTCCTTCTGTTCCTGAGACATATCCCGGATCTTATCGTGGTCAACTGATGCAGATGGGAGAGGAAGTGACCATCTGCCCATTTATATTTCATGCTCCAGGTATTGTCAGCAGTCATGCACAAAAATAGACACTAGTCAGTCAGACTAGTCAATTGGAGCACTTTCCGAGAGTACAGCACGGGCTGAGCACAACCGGACATGTCAGCTGAAGAACTCACTGATGTGCTCAGTGCCCCACTCTGCTCGTCATCCCGAATTGTAAAGGTCCCGATGGGTCATATGGGCACCAACCCTTACGTTGAACAGCTCCGGGCGTGTAGGAGGAGGGCGGAACGAAAAGCTCGTCGAACAGGTCTGCTTCAAGACATTTCAGCAGCACGGCGTGCAGCACGACTTGTCCAGAAGGAACTACAGGCAGTGGATAGAGGGCGTTGGCGCCAGTTCTGCGCCGGTCTCTCGCCTTTTGCTCGTGTCTCCAAGGTCTGGCGTGTGGCCCGGAGTCCGAAAGAGACCCCTTCACCTAGAAATCCTT
Source organism: Ornithodoros turicata (assembly GCF_037126465.1). Taxonomy (NCBI): domain Eukaryota; kingdom Metazoa; phylum Arthropoda; class Arachnida; order Ixodida; family Argasidae; genus Ornithodoros; species Ornithodoros turicata. Next base: position 732,255 of record NW_026999385.1, read on the forward strand.
TGTCTCTCAAGAAATCTGAGGTTGACGTGGCACACGACTTTGGGAAGAGTATCTCTGCAAGGTCGCAGGCTGCACAGACTGAAATATTTCATGACCATACTTCCACAATCCAAGAAGCCATTGCGGGTAGACAGCCTGTGATCAACGACGTGATGGACATGAATTTTTCAGTTGCCGAATTCTGGGCTGCCGTACGCCTCTCACGTGTCAACTCCTCGCCAGGTGCAGACGGCATCACTTACCGGGCCATCCGACATCTTAGCGATGCAGGTGTTTCCTGTCTGCTCGATGTTTACAACACGTCATGGAGAAACGGGGAAGAGTGAGGAGAAAGAAGGAGAAAAGTGCCGGCAAGCTGGAAAAATGCGTTAGTTATCCCCCTTTGTTTCGATTCCCCCTGTTTTCTTTTTCTTTTTCCTTGCTTTTCTTTTTGATTCCCCTTTTTGTTTTTGTTCTTTCTCCTTCCTCTTCTTTTTCGTTCTCCCCTTCCCCCTTTTTCTTCGGAATAGCAAGCCGGCTCTTTGCCTGGCTTACCTTTCCTTTCTTTTGTTCTTCATAAACATATCCCCCCCCGAACAAGCAACCTTCTGATCTCCTCCTTTCGTCCTGTCAGCCTGACGTGCTGTCTCGGTAAAGTTTTGGAGCGGATGGTACTGCATAGGCTAGAATGGTGGCTTGAGGGACATGGAGCTTTCCCTGCAGAGATGGCAGGTTTCCGTCGCCATTGCAGCGCCATGGATTCGGTCCTCGACCTTGTCACATCCTTCGAACAAGCCAAGAGCCATAAGAAAATTGTCATGGCAGTTTTCCTGGATGGCAAAAGAGCTTACGATACCGTCAGTCACCCCTTTGTGCTGCACGCACTGCTGCAAGACCAGGTCTCTGACAGAATGTTCTTGTGACTGGCGGAGTTTCTGCGCCGCAGAACACTCTCTGTTCGCACGCATAAGGGGTCCACGCCGAAGATGGTAGCTCACGAAGATGGTAGCCGAAGATTGGTTTAGCTCATGGGGTAACACAAGGGAGTGTCTTAAAGGTCAGCTACGCCGATTTCCCGATGTGTTGAAACGGTTGTGATATTCAGGACGAGCACGTGAACTGCCCCCGAAACGCACCTTCGTTTCTCAATTTTGTCTTCCTATTACGAAAATTAATTCATCAAAAAAACCAAAACAAGCCACGGGCGCAGCCATTTTTGTGACGTAGATGGGATAAACCTGCTCCATCTACGTAGATAGAGAATCGTGCGTCTGATTGGATGAAAGCTGAGGCTTTCTCTGACTTCCCTGGCGTCTTCTCCCGTTTGCGAGGAAATCCAGTGGCTGAACCACAAGTTCAACATAAGAAAAGCAACTGGGAACGAGATTACAGGAAGTGACGTCATACTTCAACGTGAGGCAAGGCGGGTCGTTATTTGAATAGATGCCGTAAGTTTTCTAGCTTCATATGAAATAATTTAGCGTTTTTATTGAAAGTAACTGCTTAATATCGATATATTAATCGTTCCTCTACCTGCTGCAACCGTTTTTCTTTCTTTTTACACGATTAAACAATAGTTAACACGATTTTGCTGCATGTCGTCCCCAGCGACGGATTATTATGCTTTTGTCATTTTTCCTAGTGTAGTCCTCACATCATGGAACACACTGAAGCCAAATATCAATTGATCAGTGCATTCCTCGTCTAAATACATCTACTTCTCTTCATATATCCGCTGTTTTATTACAGGATTCCCCCCTTACTTCACGTTTTCGGAAGGAGCACAGAATCCACGGCTACATTCGCAGAGTAAGTATAGCTATATTGTCTCTAAATACGTTACCAAGACCACTTCAGAAATTGAACTCATTTAATTTGACTAATGAACTACCTCACGCGACACACCTCCTGGCCGAAGCATTTCTTCGCATTTCAATGTAAAGCTCACAAGAGTGGTTTTTAATCCAGCCTTAGTATAACTCTACTAAAGAAGTAGGCATTATTGTATATTCCAGAAATCAGTTTTACCTCCTTTCCCCAACTTTTTTCATCACTCAACTCTCACACTTAACGGCACGACGCATCTCCTATCCACTTACCGATGATTCTTGCCAACCTTAGAAAGTTTACTCCCCCACCCAGACTCAATATATTTGTATTGTCTGTAAATAGAAATCATGCCCTGCTCTAGAAATGAATTTCATGTCATTTGTTCAATTCTTTATTTCCAGAAATTGCATGGTTTATCCTACATTCCATCCCAGCCGTCAGGAGAAATTATTGCCTCTTTTAAAAATATTTCTTCCCCACTCAGACTGAATGTGTATAGACAAGGTTTTGTAGTTGTCACTGCAGATTTGGAATCATTCCAGATTTATCAGAGCCCCGAAAAAAATTACAATGGAATGGCCGAGGCTGTCCTAGGAATGGTATGGGAATGAGATTAGTCATTTCTCTGCAGGAATAGTGGTAGTTTTGCTTTTAACCCAACCTTCCCTCTGGGTCCTCCATCTTGTATAATTTTGTGTTATCTATTTATTCTTTTAATTTACCATAAGAAATGTAATGAAATTATAACAACCCCACTGGTTCCTGCCCTTGCGCCCTTTGCAAGCACGCACTGCACCTGCACACCGTCAAGATCAAATGGTCTTTGCACTTTTTAGTTTTTGTGCTGGGTGATGTAAATCTCATATGGCACTTTTGGGCTAGCTAACTACGGTTACCCGTCCCTTCCAGGGGTTGACACTGTAACTGAACCGTAACCGAAAACCGCAAAAAAACTTTTTTTAAACCAGTACCGAACTGTAAGCTTGTTTTGTCTCCCCTTGAACGAGCCGGAACTGAACCGAAAAAATATGATGCAGTAACCGGTTCGACATACGGTAAAAAAGCATGGAGAAACGGAAAACAGGAGAAGCGCCCTCTTTTCAACGGCGTGCAATGTGTCTGCCTGCGCATGGGGCTGTGGGATACCCCTATGTACCACATGGCCACTTTCTTCTCACTTCTTTTTTTGTTTTTTTCCTTTATGAATTGGCGATAGCCTTTTGCAATGGAGTTCAATGGTATGTTACCTGTATGCCATTTCCCAGCACGTTTTGGTGCAGTAAAAGATTATCTGCTGTTAACTGCATCGTTCTTTGTATATGAAGCGTCGAGGCGAGGGAGGAAGAGAGAAGGAGCAAGCCATTGCCGTAACCTGATATTAATTCTCACGTGTGGTACACTGATTAGCACAGCACACATAAACTGGTTCGAACCGATTAATATTGGTTTAAAAGCGTTATCTTGGTTGCACTGAAGCGGAACCAAACCGATAAACTTGAACTTAACCAAAAAAAATAACGGTTTTGAGCCATGGTGCCTTCTCTTTTTTTGATGGGATTAAAGGAATGGAATGAGGTTGTCAAGCTATTACAGGAATGGGAATTCACAACACCTTTCCATTCCAAGGAATTAAACGGAATGGAATTATCACAGATGTCCATTCTTCGGATTAGAATGGAATGGGGACCCCATTCCACGACCGTGATATGGATGCTGCACTGCTCATTTTCGAACCACTTCCCAATCTTTCTTTCCAATGTTCAAAATGCCTTTACTCATCTCACAGTCAAGATAAGTTTGTGCACTCTAAATACACATTCTGAAGCATTTAAAAAACAAATTTAATGTCATATATTCATTGCTTTAACACTCAACTTCCACATTCCAGGGCACGACCTTCGAACCACCTGCTGACGTTTCTTTCCAAACTGAAAAATATTTCTACCTCACACACATTCAATGTAAGTTCATATTTTCTTACTCATTCCAGAGATCAATTTCACATTATGTCCCCAATCCTTTCATCACTTGCCGCACAAATTTCGCTGCACCGCTCATTTTCGGAGCACTTGGTCATCTTTTTTTAAATGTTAAAAATATTTCTACCTCACTCAGGCTCAAGATAAATCCAGGTTTTATCAGTAGAAACCCTCAAGCAATCCTGAAATCAATTTCATCTCATTAACTGAATTTTTTATTCACATAGTGATCACATTTTGGAAATACTTCTCCTGTCTTAAGCAGTGTGCCAAATTTATCTCCGATGTTAAAAATACTTCTACCCCCCTCTGGCCAAGGTACGTGCATATCCTTCAAGTAGATATTCTACAGCACTCGACAACACGTTTCATGTCATTCACTCAATTATTTCACCACTCAACTTGCACGATGAAAGATGGATAGCACATAAAAGGTTAGCCACCTGTGGTACTCACATCTTCTGGATTTCCGGCCCAGGGCTCTACAAATTCCTGGACCGGAAATCCAGAATATCTGTCTTCAAGTCCTACAGCTGGCTAACCTTTTCAATGACTTCTATCTTTCATTATTAATTTCTTAGGCAATTTGAGGCTTGTATGTCTTTCTCCTTTCTATGCTGTTCCAGCCTCACAACATCAGTTCTCCCATGTTCAACTTGCACGTTCCAGGGCGTGTCAAATCTCCCAACCAGCTGCCGATGTTTCTCTCCAATTTTAAAAATATTTCTACCTCACGCACATTAAAGATAAGTTCATATTCTGTAAATATACACACTGTAAAGCCTTCCAGAAATCAATTTCGCCTCATTTTCTCTATGCTTTATTCGCTCACCTCATGAATTTCGCTGCACGTCCCATTTCACAAGCACTTGCCGATGTTTCTTTCCAACGTTTACAATTTCTGTACCCCACTGTGATTCAGTTGAAGTCTCTGTGTCTCTATCCTTCAAATACCCACTCTGATGTCCCCGGAAACCAGTCTCGCCTCATTTGCGCAATGCTTTCGTCATCCCCGTCATGCATTTTTCTGCTGCACCCATTTCTAAAGTCTTTGCCTATGTTAAAAATATTTCTACCCCACTTAGACTCGATTTTGGTCACCATTTTATAAATAGATATTCTGAAGCTTTTCAGAAATCAGTTTCACCTCATTTCCTCCACACTTTCATCACTCATCTCACACATTTCCCTGGATTCCCCCGATTCCACAACACTTGCCGATGTTTCTTACTAATGTTGAGAGTATTTCTACCCCACCAAGGTTTAACAGTATCCCATAAATAGACACCCTGAAGCAATCTAGAAACTGATTTCACCTCATTCATTTTTTATTCACATAATGGCCACGTTTTGAAAACGCTCGTCCTTTCCGGAGCACTTTGCGAAATTTCTTTGCAATGTGAAGAATATTTCTACCTGACTGAGATACAATCTCCTTACTGCATATATTCACTCCATATACTGTCACAAACACCCCTAGACAATCTCGAAATCAGTTTCACCTCATTTGCTCAATCCTTTCATCACGCATCTCATGCATTTCACTGAATGATCCATTTCCGATGCACATGTCAATGTTTCTTTCCAATTTTAAAAATATTTCTACTCCACTTATTCTCAAGCTAACTGCATATCCTATAACTAGACATTGTAGAGCATTCCAGAAACAAATTTCATGTCGTTTCATTCGTTTCACCCCTCAGCTTGCACTTTCAAGGGTGCTTCACGCCTCCGAACCATCCGCTCCTCAGCACCTTTCCAATTTTACAGATATTTCTACCTCACACAGATTTAAGGTAAGTTCATATGCTATAAATAAACATTCTATACCCTTCTAGAAATCAATTTCATATCACTTCAATCATTTCGTGACCCACAATGCATTTCGCTCAATGGCCCATTTCTCAAGCACTTACCTGTGTTTCTTTCCAACGTTAAAAATATATCTAACCCAATGGCATCCAGTTTAGCTCCATGTAGACCAATTTCACTCACCTCATTTGCTCAGTGCTTTCCCCACCCACCTCTTACATTTCGCTGCAGTACGCATCTCCGAGGCACTTGCCGACATTTCTCTCATATGTTAAAAATATTTCCAACCGAACTGGATGCAGTTTAGGTCCATAGCCTACATCTAGACACTATGTAGTTTTCCAGAAACCAATTTCACCTCATTTGCTCAACGCTTTCCCCACCAAACTCTTACATTTCGCTGAACGGCCCATCTCCGAGGCACTTGCCGACATTTCTCTCATATGTTAAAACTATTTCCACCCCAACTGGATGCAGTTTAGGTCCATATCCTATAAATAGACAGTCTCTAGTTTTCCAGAAACCAATTTCACCTCATTTGCTCAATGCTTTCCCTACCAAACTCTTGCATTTCGATGAAAGGCCCATCTCCGAGGCACTTGCCGACATTTCTCTCATATGTTAAAAATATTTCCACCCCAACTGGATGCAGTTTAGGTCCATATCCTATAAGTAGACACTCTGTAGTTTTCCAGAAACCAATTTCACCTCATTTACTCAATGCTTTCCCTACCAAACTCTTACATTTCGCTGCAGTACGCATCTCCGAGGCACTTGCCCACGTTTCTCTCATATGTTAAAAATATTTCCACCCCAACTGGATGCAGTTTAGGTCCATATCCTATAAGTAGACACTCTGTAGTTTTCCAGAAACCAATTTCACCTCATTTGCTCAATGCTTTCCCCACCAAACTCTTACATTTCGCTGAACGGCCCATCTCCGAGGCACTTGCCGACATTTCTCTCATATGTTAAAAATATTTCCACCCCAACTGGATGCAGTTTAGGTCCATATCCTATAAGTAGACACTCTGTAGTTTTCCAGAAACCAATTTCACCTCATTTGCTCAATGCTTTCCCCACCAAACTCTTACATTTCGCTGAACGGCCCATCTCCGAGGCACTTGCCGACATTTCTCTCATATGTTAAAAATATTTCCACCCCAACTGGATGCAGTTTAGGTCCATATCCTATAAATAGACACTCTCTAGTTTTCCAGAAACCAATTTCACCTCATTTGCTCAACGCTTTCCCTACCAAACTCTTACGTTTCGATGAAAGGCCCATCTCCGAGGCACTTGCCGACATTTCTCTCATATGTTAAAAATATTTCCACCCCAACTGGATGCAGTTTAGGTCCATATCCTATAAATAGACACTCTCTAGTTTTCCAGAAACCAATTTCACCTCATTTGCTCAATGCTTTCCCCACCAAACTCTTACATTTCGCTGAACGGCCCATCTCCGGGGCACTTGCCGACATTTCTCTCATATGTTAAAAATATTTCCACCCCAACTGGATGCAGTTTAGGTCCATATCCTATAAGTAGACACTCTCTAGTTTTCCAGAAACCAATTTCACCTCATTTGCTCAATGCTTTCCCTACCAAACTCTTACATTTCGCTGCAGTACGCATCTCCGAGGCACTTGCCCACATTTCTCTCATATGTTAAAAATATTTCCACCCAACTGGATGCAGTTTAGGTCCATATCCTATAAATAGACACTCTGTAGTTTTCCAGAAACCAATTTCACCTCATTTGCTCCATGCTTTCCCCACCAAACTCTTACATTTCGCTGAACGGCCCATCTCCGAGGCACTTGCCGACATTTCTCTCATATGTTAAAAATATTTCCACCCCAACTGGATGCAGTTTATGTCCTTATCCTATAAATAGACAGTCTCTAGTTTTCCAGAAACCAATTTCACCTCATTTGCTCAATGCTTTCCCCACCAAACTCTTACATTTCGCTGAACGGCCCATCTCCGAGGCACTTGCCGACATTTCTCTCATATGTTAAAAATATTTCCACCCCAACTGGATGCAGTTTAGGTCCATATCCTATAAGTAGACACTCTGTAGTTTTCCAGAAACCAATTTCACCTCATTTGCTCAACGCTTTCCCCACCTACCTCTTACATTTCGCTGCAGTACGCATCTCCGAGGCACTTGCGGACATTTCTCTCATATGTTAAAAATATTTCCAACCCTATGTGATGCAGTTTAGGTCCATATCCTATAAATAGACACTCTGTAGTTTTCCAGAAACCAATTTCACCTCATTTGCTGAATGCTTCCCACACACACCACTGACATTTCGCTGAATGGCCCATCTCCGAGGCACTTGCCGACATTTCTTTCATATGTTAAAAATATTTCCACCCCAACTGTATGCAGTTTAGGTCCATATCCTATAAATAGACACTCTGTAGTTTTCCAGAAACCAATTTCACCTCATTTGCTCAACGCTTTCCCTACCAAACTCTTACATTTTGCTGCAGTACGCATCTTCGAGGCACTTGCCGACATTTCTTGCATATGTTAAAAATATTTCCACCCCAACTGGATGCAGTTTAGGTCCATATCCTATAAGTAGACGCTCTGTAGTTTTCCAGAAACCAATTTCACCTCCTTTGCTCAACGCGTTCCCTACCAAACTCTTACATTTCGATGAAAGGCCCATCTCCGAGGCACTTGCCGACATTTCTTTCATATGTTACAAATATTTCCACCCCAACTGGATGCAGTTTAGGTCCATATCCTATAAGTAGACGCTCTGTAGTTTTCCAGAAACCAATTTCACCTCCTTTGCTCAACGCTTTCCCTACCAAACTCTTACATTTCGATGAAAGGCCCATCTCCGAGGCACTTGCCGACATTTCTTTCATATGTTAAAAATATTTCCAACCCAATGGGATGCGGTTTAGGTCCATATCCTATAAGTAGACACTCTGATGTTCTCCAGAAACCAATTTCACGTCATTTGCTCAATGCTTTCCCTACCAAACTCTTACATTTCGCTGAAAGGCCCATCTCCGAGACACGTGCCGATATTTCTTTCCAACGTTAAAAATATTTCCACCGCACATATATTCAACTTCATATTCTGTAAAGAGACACATTGAAACGTTCTAGAAACCCACTTGATTTCCTGAATTCTTCCATCACTTACCATGCATGTTTTGCTGCACTGCCCATGTGTCCTTCCAATGGTAAATAATTTAACCTGAACTGAAATTTAATTGAAGTCTATGTTCTATAACATAGACTATAACATAACATATGATATAGACACTCTGAAGCAATCCACAAATCAATTTCACGTCATTATTCACTTCATTTTTATTCACATATTTGCCAAATTTTGAAGGCACAGCTCCTGTCCGGAAGAGTTTGTGAGGTTTCTTTCCAATGTTAAAAATAGTTCTCCCCACCGAGATCCAATTTAAGACCATATTCTGTAAATAGAGATCTGGTACGCTCCAATAATAATTTTCATCTCATTCACTCCATCTTTTATTCACATAGGACAAATTTCAAGATAACGCTTGTGTCTTCAGCAGTTTGAGAAACTTCTTTCCTGTGTCAAAAAGATTTCTACACTAGAGAGATTCAATTTAAGTCCATATTCTGCATGTAGATGCTCTGATGTTCTCCAGAAATCTGTTTCATCTCATTCAGTTAACTTTTTATTCACATAATGGCCACATTTTGAATATACAGGTCCTGTCTGGAGCAGTTCGCAAAATTTCATTCCAATGTTAAATATTGTTCTCCACTCATTTCAATCGAAGTCCATATCCTATAAGTTGACATTCAGAATCTATACAGAAATTGAACACCCTGTAACGGGGCATTATGAAGCATACCAGTAAATTTTCATTGCCATACAAGTTTTCTTTTCTTTTTTGATACCTTGCAGCTTTCCCCCTATACTATAACGCCGAATCCTTCTAAGAAATCCCTGCAAATGTAAGAAATGCTGCAATGCCTAATGTGTGACTTTTATGACTACAAGTTCTATGCTGTTGTGCAGGTTACTACTGTTAATTTTTTTGCCTTCCTTTTTATGACAATTGCATGTCATGAAATATATGCTGTCCAACATCTACTTGTGATATTGCTGTGCTTCCGTCTTGGTATCCTGCTTTTCTTTTTGTTTTTCAGAGCTCCGTTCTCCTTCACCTTCACATAGGTGGAGAAAGAGCACTTACATGTACCTTCTTCCAAGCTGCATCCTAGCCGGCTAGCCAAGGAACTAGGACAACAGAACCATGTAACCAGCAATTCCTGCATCTCTTGTGTATTCATATGGCAATTTTATTTCTAATTCTAACCAAGATAAACAGATGTTTTCACATTGTATATCATTTATTTTGAACTATACGCATGTTTTTACATTTCACAATCTTAGGACAATTCAACTAGGATTCCTTAACTCATACCAATCAACAATGTAATGGTGTGGGGCTAAAGTTGTCTTGTAGATAAACGCTTTAGTCATTGGAGTCGAGGATTTATTGCACAGTAGCTGAAGTTGCATTGTAGTACAGTTTTAAGCCAGTTAAGGAACTTGCTTCACCCTTGCTAATGATGCTGCTGGCAAAGGAATTGTGTCAGGGAATGGGGGATGTGGCTGTGTAGGGCTTAGATGGGTGCTACCAAGACTCTGTGCCCCTATAGTGTTTCTCACGACAGAGACGGTGATACTCGCACAGGACAGAAAGGATGCTGGAGAGGTGGAATGTTCTCGATGGCGTCACATGGTGTGTTCTTACTCCTCTAATAGAGGAGACGTCCTCAACCTCAGGACCATCAGGAGGAGATGGAAGGTACAAGCGAGCGCACATTTCTGGCTCCACGCGTGGCCACTGCCGTTACAACTGACTAACTGTCACGCCTTTGCAGGCCGTCAAAGGTCTTTTTTTTTTCTTGCACGTTGCCTACATTGTGAAACACTTGGACCTTTGTAGTGGATGACAGGAACATATGAAGTCCTATAATTTGCGGTGTTCACTCTAGAGGTGTCACCCGATGAAGTGTGCCGCTTTCACTATTACGAATAATCTTGACGGATTCGTTGTCCTCAAAGTTGATAGTTTTACACTGTTGGTGTTCATGTGGGGCGAACAGGCACCTCAGGCATCATTGCTGTTGTTTGACCTCTCTCTTTTATAGACTTGGGCTGCACAAATGGAATCCTGTGGATCAAACAGATGGAATGTTCAGAATCTGGCTGTCCACTGTTGAGATAAACCTAGTCACTTCTGAAACAAAGAAGGCCACAAAACGAGATGATTTGTCCTTTCAACACAGTGCATGGGTATCATTATATATGTTCAGACTGACGACCACAATGCAATATTTACTAGCACCTTTTTTTTTCATGTATATATGTACAGGGTGTCCACGCTAAGTGTGAACAGATTTTTTAAAAATATATCAGTCACTTTTTCCGAGATGAAATCAATTGCAATATAGCATATGCTGAAGGGCACTCCCTAGGGGGGCATTAACAGACTCCTAAGGCAATGTCTTAATTAACTTTCAATAATTAACTTTTTAATTATAAAAGCTACGAAGTTGCTCCAATGAGAACATCTGATCTCTTCGGTCACCAGATACCAAAGCCGTTTTCAGAACAAAAATCCGTTCGATAGATCGTCCGCAAAAAATTCGTGAAGGAACGCCATTTTTTTCTTTATTTTATTCATTGCGCATCTCTAGAGACGCGTCTTTCCTTCGCCCCCAATACGAGAGGATGAAAGAGCACACTGTCGCCTCTTGCGTCCTGGAAAAAGATTAAAAGAAAACAGAAATGCAGCCCAAGATAAGGGCAGTCGCGATAGAGTCACCCGATAGATTTGTGTTTTTTAATCTTCGACGCATGAGGCGGCACTGTGCTCTTTCACTCTCTCACACTGGGGGTAAAGGAAAGCCGCTTGTTTGAAGATGCGCAACAGACCAAATAAAGAAAAAAATGGCGTTCCTTCACGAATTTTTTGCGGACGATATACCGAACGGATTTTTGTTCTGAAAACGGTTTGGGTACCTGGTAACCAAAGAGATCAGATGTTTTCATTGGAGCGACTTCGTAGCTTTTATAATTAAAAAAGTTAATTATTGAAAGTTAATTAAGACATTGCCTTAGGAGTCTGTTAATGCCCCCCTAGGGAGTGCCCTTCAGCATATGCTATATTGCAATTGATTTCATCTCGGAAAAAGTGATTGATATATTTTTAAAAAATCTGTTCACACTTAGCGTGGACACCCTGTATATATATATATGTGCTCCATACTGCACAATGATTCTCACAAGGGTTCCACGTAGCTTCACAATATCTTAGTTTTTCTTTACATCGAGCCAGGAGTGGATTAAAAATTGGTACGATGTTAATATAAGCAGCACACAAAAATATTTCCAAATTAGGTCCACATGTACAAAACTGCACAACGTGAATTGAAGAGAATGTGGAAAAAATGAAGAAATTGAGCCTATTAGAGAGCAAAAAATACAGCACAAGTGTACAACATGTGGAATGAAAACACATGCACACATAACCAGTTCTTGAATTGCTTGACAATGGTAACGGGAAGGCGGTTCCACTACAACGACATACGAGGAAGAAATGAATTGAGAAATGACTTCCTTGAACATGACGGAATACCCACTTTCTACGGGTGATCGGCACGATATGAGATATATATAGCCTGCTAGACCAAAGATTCTCTGAGGTGATTATTATGAATGATAATAAATCTTGTCGAAACGACAACTAGTTATGTTTTGACAAGTGCAAAGTAGAAGCAGATGGAGGATATGTTTCATAGCAGTGATACTGGCATTGTAGTTACCAAATATGAACAGGCTGTCTTGCATTGTACTGTTTCTATTGAGTTTGAAATGTTGATGTAGTCAGTATCCGACACAGAGCTGTGTCTTCCAACTTAGGAAGGGCTAGTAATTTATACAGTCACTATAGTGTTAGTTGGAGTGGATGAAAAAATTCAGCGGTGTAACCTGGAGCTCGAGATGCGCTCGTAGTGATGTGTTCAACATGAGGGAGCCAGGACAGGTTAGATGAAATGAAAATGATGAGGTATTTGTAAAGTGATACAGAGAGACCGTGGTGATACTGATTCAAATGGAATGTTACTAATGGAATAAGTCACATGCACTTTATTAGAGCGAGAAATTATCACCAGAATTTGGTTCTTTTTTTGGGGGGGAGGGTATATTTACATGCTTGTCACTCAATATTCTGCAATCTCGCTAGATTTTATGGGGGGGGGGAGGGGTGGATCCGGATAAATCACTGATGTAAGATCATTTGGAAGGTTGTTAATGTATAGTTATGCTTCGCTTATCCGGATTTCACATATCTGGAAAACTTGCATTACCGAGAACGAGCCAGCTACCATAGGACTTGGTCCCGGTTATCCTGGAAGAAGACCAACTTTCTGAGACATTAGCAGGTTGACTCAGTGCATGCTGTGGGTGTGACCCAGAGACCCAGTGTGAGAATTCTGTCACACATTACTATTGATTGCAATCAGCTCCCTTTGCATGATTTTTTGAAGTAATCTTTTTTTTGTTCCCTTTTCTGGAGCTATAAAGGAGAGTTTTAAAGATGGGAATGTTCGGTGGCCCATACTTTAAAATTGGTAATTGGGTTACATAAAAATTGGTAAAAATTCATGTGCCAGGGAACAAACAAAAAAGACCCAGGGAGTAGGCAGGAGTATCAATTTTAAGGTTTTCCCAGAAGCTTGCTTGGTTCAGTTATCTGGTATCCAGATGAAAAGGGACGACTACTGAAGTGTCTGGATAATGAGACATGACTGTATATGAGAAAGAGAAGTGGTCCAAGGACAGAATCTTGGCGAACTCCAGAGAGGACAGGCGTTAGACTGGATTCATTATCGTTCATAGAGACAAACTGTGAGCGATTAGTCAAGGACTGTAGCCAAGATAGAATTTTATCATCAATGCCAAGATTGTGCAATTGATGAAAAAAAGAACAAAAAAGAGAGAGTGTGATACGTTATTGGATGCCTTCGAGAAGTCAAGAAATCTGCAGTCCGTGCAGAACTTGTGATCCAGTGTGACATGAAAGTCATGAGAAAAGGGACTAGCCGCGTTTCACAACAATTTTTTTTCTAATGCCGCGTTGATATGGAGAGAAGGAGGAACAGAATTTTATGTGTTAGATAATGTGCGCTAGTATTGTACATGAAATTATGGGGCAATAATTGCTGCTTCTCTTGCACAATGCTTGTCTCCTGATTTATGGAGTGGTACCACCTTTCCAGTCATGTGGAAGAATGATCTCTCCAAACAACATCAGCAATCGGACGCACCAGCATGCCTTCTGTTGAACTCCCCCTTCCAATTTTACACTTTCTTTATCTATGAATTCTAAGTCCATTAAAAGTATCTGATGGTTTCAGCCCAGTGTGTGTGGTTAACTTTCTTTTCTTAGCCAAACTCAAGTGCATCTTTCTACATTCACCGGTGTGCCTCATATTATTTTCTTCATGAACTTACCTCGAATCTGTGTGAGGTAGAAATATTTTTAGCATTGAAAAGAAACATTGGCAAGTGGTCTAAAGATTTGTCACTAGAATGTGCAAGTTCAGTGATGAAAGAATTGAGTAAATGACATGACATTTGTTTCTGGAATGCATCAGGATATCAGATTTGCAAACGTTTTAAAAACGTGGCCACTGAATAATATAAAATAATGTGTAAAATATAATATAAAATGTTTTTCATAATCTGTGAATAAAATAATGAAGTGAATGAGGTGAAATTGATTTCTGGAATGCTTCAGAATAGCTACATTTAGTATATTGACTTAAATTGCATCTCGGTGGAGGAGAAATATTTGTACCTAACATCGGAAAGGAATATGGGCAAATGCTTCAGAAACGGGCAGTGAGGAGAAGTGCGTGAGGAGAGTGATGAAAGGATTGAGAAAATTAAGTGAAATTGATTTTTGGAATGTAACGTAGAATATGTTTAACATTGAAAACAAATATTGGCAGGCGGTTTGGAGATGTGCCCTGGAATATGCAAGTTGAGTAATGAAAGAATTCAGTAAATGACAGAAAATGTGGTTCTGGAATGCTTCACAATGTCTACTTATAGGATACTCAATTAAATTCAATCCCAGTGGGGAGAAAATATTTTTAATATCAGAAAGAAATTGTGCAAATTCTTGCAGACACGAGCAGTCTTTTAAAAATTTTGCAAATATGTTAACAAAAAATTGAATGAAATGAAAATTTTTGGAGCTCTTCAGACAATCTACTTATAGTATACTGGAGGTGTCCACAACCTCAGTAGAGGTTCAACCTAACCTAATATACTTAACATTGACAAACAATACCGTTAAGTGCTTCAGACGTAAGCTATGCATGCAAAATGTGTGAGGCTAGTAATGAAAGAATTGAGTACATGATGTGAAATCTGTTTTTGGATTCCTTCGAGATGTCTAGTTATAGGATATGAAGTTATCTGCAATCTGTTTGGGGAAGAAATATTTTTAACATTGGAAAGAAATTGCTCAAGCTGCTCTGGACAGTAGCAGCATGTTCAAAATTAGGCCTCTGTGAATAAAAAAGTGGAGTGAATGAGAAGAAACAGATTGCAGGAGTGCTTCAGAGTGTCTTTTTCTTGGCCATGGACCGAAACTAAACCTCACTAGGATGGAAATATTTTTAACATTGAAAAGAAATGTCGGCAAGTGCCTCGGAGATGCGTACTGCAGCGAAATGTAAAAGGTGGGTGGGGAATGCGTTGAGCAAATGAAGTGAAATTGGTTTCTGGAAAACTAGAGAGTGTCTACTTATAGGATAGGGACCTAAACTGCATCCAGTTGGGTTGGAAATATTTTTAACATATGAAAGAAATGTCCGCAAGTGCCTCGGAGATGGGCCTTTCAGCGAAATGTAAGAGTTTTGTAGGGAAAGCATTGAGCAAAGGAGGTGAAATTGGTTTCTGGAAAACTACAGAGTGTCTACTTATAGGATATGGACCTAAACTGCATCCAGTTGGGGTGGAAATATTTTTAACATATGAGAGAAATGTCGGCAAGTGCCTCGAAGATGCGTACTGCAGCGAAATGTAAGAGTTTGGTGGGGAAAGCATTGAGCAAATGAGGTGAAATTGGTTTCTGGAAAACTAGAGAGTGTCTATTTATAGGATATGGACCTAAACTGCATCCAGTTGGGGTGGAAATATTTTTAACGTATGAGAGAAATGTCGGCAAGTGCCTCGGAGATGGGCCGTTCAGCGAAATGTAAGAGTTTGGTAGGGAAACCATTGAGCAAATGAGGTGAAATTGGTTTCTGGAAAACTAGAGAGTGTGTATTTATAGGATATGGACCTAAACTGCATCCAGTTGGGTTGGAAATATTTTTAACATGAGAGAAATGTCGGCAAGTGCCTCGGAGATGGGCCGTTCATCGAAATGTAAGAGTTTGGTGGGGAAGCCTTGAGCAAATGAGGTGAAATTGGTTTCTGGAAAACTACAGAGTGTCTATTTATAGGATATGGACCTAAACTGCATCCAGTTGGGTTGGAAATATTTTTAACATATGAGAGAAATGTCGGCAAGTGCCTCGGAGATGGGGCATTCAGCGAAATGTAAGAGTTTGGTAGGGAAAGCATTGAGCAAATGAGGTGAAATTGGTTTCTGGAAAACTAGAGACTGTCTATTTATAGGATATGGACCTAAACTGCATCCCACTGGGTTGGAAATATTTTTAACATATGAAAGAAATGTCCGCAAGTGCCTCAGAGATGCGTACTGCAGCGAAATGTAAGAGGTAGGTGGGGAAAGCGTTGAGCAAATGAGGTGAAATTGGTTTCTGGAAAACTACAGAGTGTCTACTTATAGGATACGGACCTAAACTGCATCCAGTTGGGGTGGAAATATTTTTAACATATGAGAGAAATGTCGGCAAGTGCCTCGGAGATGGGCCTTTCATCGAAATGTAAGAGTTTGGTGGGGAAAGCATTGAGCAAAGGAGGTGAAATTGGTTTCTGGAAAACTACAGAGTGTCTATTTATAGGATATGAACCTAAACTGCATCCAGTTGGGGTGGAAATATTTTTAACATATGAGAGAAATGTGGGCAAGTGCCTCGGAGATGCGTACTGCAGCGAAATGTAAGAGTTTGGTAGGGAAAGCCTTGAGCAAATCAGGTGAAATTGGTTTCTGGAAAGCTACAGAGTGTCTATTTATAGGATATGGACCTAAACTGCATCCAGTTGGGTTGGAAATATTTTTAACATATGAGAGAAATGTGGGCAAGTGCCTCGGAGATGGGCCTTTCATCGAAATGTAAGAGTTTGGTAGGAAAAGCATTGAGCACATGAGGTGAAATTGGTTTCTGGAAAACTACAGAGTGTCTATTTATAGGATATGGACCTAAACTGCATCCAGTTGGGTTGGAAATATTTTTAACATATGAGAGAAATGTGGGCAAGTGCCTCGGAGATGGGCCTTTCATCGAAATGTAAGAGTTTGGTAGGAAAAGCATTGAGCACATGAGGTGAAATTGGTTTCTGGAAAACTACAGAGTGTCTACTTATAGGATATCGACCTAAACTGCATCCAATTGGGTTGGAAATATTTTTAACATATGAGAGAAATGTCGGCAAGTGCCTCGGAGATGGGCCTTTCATCGAAATGTAAGAGTTTGGTAGGGAAAGCATTGAGCAAATGAGGTGAAATTGGTTTCTGGAAAACTAGAGAGTGTGTATTTATAGGATATGGACCTAAACTGCATCCAGTTGGGTTGGAAATATTTTTAACATGAGAGAAATGTCGGCAAGTGCCTCGGAGATGGGCCGTTCATCGAAATGTAAGAGTTTGGTGGGGAAGCCTTGAGCAAATGAGGTGAAATTGGTTTCTGGAAAACTACAGAGTGTCTATTTATAGGATATGGACCTAAACTGCATCCAGTTGGGTTGGAAATATTTTTAACATATGAGAGAAATGTCGGCAAGTGCCTCAGAGATGCGTACTGCAGCGAAATGTAAGAGGTAGGTGGGGAAAGCGTTGAGCAAATGAGGTGAAATTGGTTTCTGGAAAACTACAGAGTGTCTACTTATAGGATACGGACCTAAACTGCATCCAGTTGAGGTGGAAATATTTTTAACATATGAGAGAAATGTCGGCAAGTGCCTCGGAGATGGGCCTTTCATCGAAATGTAAGAGTTTGGTGGGGAAAGCATTGAGCAAAGGAGGTGAAATTGGTTTCTGGAAAACTACAGAGTGTCTATTTATAGGATATGAACCTAAACTGCATCCAGTTGGGGTGGAAATATTTTTAACATATGAGAGAAATGTGGGCAAGTGCCTCGGAGATGCGTACTGCAGCGAAATGTAAGAGTTTGGTAGGGAAAGCCTTGAGCAAATGAGGTGAAATTGGTTTCTGGAAAGCTACAGAGTGTCTATTTATAGGATATGGACCTAAACTGCATCCAGTTGGGTTGGAAATATTTTTAACATATGAGAGAAATGTGGGCAAGTGCCTCGGAGATGGGCCTTTCATCGAAATGTAAGAGTTTGGTAGGAAAAGCATTGAGCACATGAGGTGAAATTGGTTTCTGGAAAACTACAGAGTGTCTATTTATAGGATATGGACCTAAACTGCATCCAGTTGGGTTGGAAATATTTTTAACATATGAGAGAAATGTGGGCAAGTGCCTCGGAGATGGGCCTTTCATCGAAATGTAAGAGTTTGGTAGGAAAAGCATTGAGCACATGAGGTGAAATTGGTTTCTGGAAAACTACAGAGTGTCTACTTATAGGATATCGACCTAAACTGCATCCAATTGGGTTGGAAATATTTTTAACATATGAGAGAAATGTCGGCAAGTGCCTCGGAGATGGGCCTTTCATCGAAATGTAAGAGTTTGGTAGGGAAAGCATTGAGCAAATGAGGTGAAATTGGTTTCTGGAAAACTAGAGAGTGTGTATTTATAGGATATGGACCTAAACTGCATCCAGTTGGGTTGGAAATATTTTTAACATGAGAGAAATGTCGGCAAGTGCCTCGGAGATGGGCCGTTCATCGAAATGTAAGAGTTTGGTGGGGAAGCCTTGAGCAAATGAGGTGAAATTGGTTTCTGGAAAACTACAGAGTGTCTATTTATAGGATATGGACCTAAACTGCATCCAGTTGGGTTGGAAATATTTTTAACATATGAGAGAAATGTCGGCAAGTGCCTCGGAGATGGGGCATTCAGCGAAATGTAAGAGTTTGGTAGGGAAAGCATTGAGCAAATGAGGTGAAATTGGTTTCTGGAAAACTAGAGACCGTCTATTTATAGGATATGGACCTAAAATGCATCCCACTGGGTTGGAAATATTTTTAACATATGAAAGAAATGTCCGCAAGTGCCTCAGAGATGCGTACTGCAGCGAAATGTAAGAGGTAGGTGGGGAAAGCGTTGAGCAAATGAGGTGAAATTGGTTTCTGGAAAACTACAGAGTGTCTACTTATAGGATACGGACCTAAACTGCATCCAGTTGGGGTGGAAATATTTTTAACATATGAGAGAAATGTCGGCAAGTGCCTCGGAGATGGGCCTTTCATCGAAATGTAAGAGTTTGGTGGGGAAAGCATTGAGCAAAGGAGGTGAAATTGGTTTCTGGAAAACTACAGAGTGTCTATTTATAGGATATGAACCTAAACTGCATCCAGTTGGGGTGGAAATATTTTTAACATATGAGAGAAATGTGGTCAAGTTCCTCGGAGATGCGTACTGCAGCGAAATGTAAGAGTTTGGTAGGGAAAGCCTTGAGCAAATGAGGTGAAATTGGTTTCTGGAAAGCTACAGAGTGTCTATTTATAGGATATGGACCTAAACTGCATCCAGTTGGGTTGGAAATATTTTTAACATATGAGAGAAATGTGGGCAAGTGCCTCGGAGATGGGCCTTTCATCGAAATGTAAGAGTTTGGTAGGAAAAGCATTGAGCACATGAGGTGAAATTGGTTTCTGGAAAACTACAGAGTGTCTATTTATAGGATATGGACCTAAACTGCATCCAGTTGGGTTGGAAATATTTTTAACATATGAGAGAAATGTGGGCAAGTGCCTCGGAGATGGGCCTTTCATCGAAATGTAAGAGTTTGGTAGGAAAAGCATTGAGCACATGAGGTGAAATTGGTTTCTGGAAAACTACAGAGTGTCTACTTATAGGATATCGACCTAAACTGCATCCAATTGGGTTGGAAATATTTTTAACATATGAGAGAAATGTCGGCAAGTGCCTCGGAGATGGGCCTTTCATCGAAATGTAAGAGTTTGGTAGGGAAAGCATTGAGCAAATGAGGTGAAATTGGTTTCTGGAAAACTAGAGACTGTCTATTTATAGGATATGGACCTAAACTGCATCCCATTGGGTTGGAAATATTTTTAACATATGAAAGAAATGTCCGCAAGTGCCTCAGAGATGCGTACTGCAGCGAAATGTAAGAGGTAGGTGGGGAAAGCGTTGAGCAAATGAGGTGAAATTGGTCTCTGGAAAACTACAGAGTGTCTATTTATAGGATATGGACCTAAATTGCATCCAATTGGGTTGGAAATATTTTTAACATATGAGAGAAATGTCGGCAAGTGCCTCGGAGATGGGCCTTTCATCGAAATGTAAGAGTTTGGTAGGGAAAGCATTGAGCAAATGAGGTGAAATTGGTTTCTGGAAAACTAGAGACTGTCTATTTATAGGATATGGACCTAAACTGCATCCCATTGGGTTGGAAATATTTTTAACATATGAAAGAAATGTCCGCAAGTGCCTCAGAGATGCGTACTGCAGCGAAATGTAAGAGGTAGGTGGGGAAAGCGTTGAGCAAATGAGGTGAAATTGGTCTCTGGAAAACTACAGAGTGTCTATTTATAGGATATGGACCTAAATTGCATCCAGTTGGGGTGGAAATATTTTTAACATATGAAAGAAATGTCGGCAAGTGCCTCGGAGATGGGGCATTCAGCAAAATGTCAGTGGTGTGTGTGGAAAGCATTGAGTAAATGAGGTGAAATTGGTTTCTGGGGACATCAGAGTGCGTATTTGAAGGATAGAGACTTCAACTGAATCACAGTGGGGTAGAGAAATTTTTAAGATTGGAAAGGAACTTAGGCAAGTGCTTCAAAAATGGGACGTGCAGCAAAATGCATGAGGTGAGTGAATAAAGCAGTGGGAAGTAAGGTGAAATTGATTTCTGGAAGGGTTTAGAATGTGTATATTTATAGATGGGTTGCACCGGCCCTAAAGAAAGAGGGAAAAGAAGCACGCGTATAGGCGGAGTGCGCCGGCCCTAAAGAAAGAGGGAAAACGCACTAGGAAAGCTATGGTGTGACGTCACGTGCAACCCATGTATAGAGTATGAACTTACCTTGAATGTGTGTGAGGTAAAAATATTTTGAACATTGGAACGAAACATCGGCAGGTGGTTCGGAGAGATGATACGCCCTGGAACGTGCAAGTTGAGTGGTGAAATAATTGAGTGACTGACAAGAAACCTATTTCTCGAGTGCTTGAGAATATCTTATGGGATATGCACTTACCTTGGCCTGAGTGGGGTTGAAATATTTTTAGTAGAAATTTCGCATGTAAGACTGCTTAGGACAGGAGCAGTATTTCCAAAATGTGTCCATTATGTGAAGAAAAAATGAAGTGAGTAAGATGAAATTCATTTCTGGATTGCGTCAGGGTTTCTACTTACCAAAACGTGAACTTTTCTTGAGCCTGAGTGAGGTAGAGATATTTTTAACACTTCAAGGAAATGGGCAAGCGCTTCGAAAATGAGCCATGCAGCGAAATTTGTGGGGTGAGTGACGAAAGGAATTGGGAAATAAGGTGAAATTGATCTCTGGAATGCATCAGAATGTCTATTTATAGATTATGAACTTACCTTGAATGTGTGTGAGGTCAAAATATTTTTAAATTTGGAAAGAAATATCAACAGGTGGTTCGGAGGTCGTGCCCTGGAATGTGCAAGTTGAGTGGTAAAGCAATGAACATATGACATGAAATTTGCTTCTAGAATGCTTCAGAATGTCTGCTTATAGGATATGGAATTTGATTGCATTGAGTATTGAATATCAGTGGGGAGAAATGGGGAGAAATGGAAAGGAACTTCGCAAACTTCTGCAGACGCGCTCAGTGTTTTCATAATGTGGTCATTACGTGAATAAAAAATGAAGTGAATGAAATGAAATTCATTTCTAGGGGAAGGCATGATGATTAGTTGTACGCTATATTATATAAATATGGTTAGTCTGAGTGCGGGAGAAATATTTTTAACATACGCAAAACATTCCGATGACAACTTGGGAGGTGGAGTGCAGGATCAAACGTGTGATTTCTGCACATAAGAAATTTACCAAATGGCATTAAATGCATTTCTAGAGCACAGCTTGATTTCTAGTTGTAGGCTCTATATATGTTTAGTCTGAGTAGTGAAGAAGTATTTTTAAAAGAGGCAATAATTTCTGCTGACGGCTTGGATGGAATGTAGGACAAACCATGTAATTTCTGGAAATAAAGAATTGAACAAATGACATGAAATTCATTTCTAGGGCAGGGCATGCTTTCTAGTTACAGACAACATAAATATATTTAGACTCAGTGGGGGAGTAAAATTTCTAAGATTGGAAAGAATCATCGGTAAGTGGATGGGGGATGTGTCATGCCGTTAAGTGTGAGAGTGGAGTGATGAAAAAAATTGGGGAAAGGAGGTGAAACTGATTTCTGGAATATACCATAATGCCTACTACTTTAGTAGAGTTATATTAAGGCTGGATTAAAAAACACTCTTGTGAGCTTTACATTGAAATGCGAAGAAATGCTTCGGCCAGGAGGTGTGTCGCGTGAGGTAGTTCATTAGTCAAATTAAATGAGTTCAATTCCTGAAATGGTCTTGGTAACGTATTTAGAGACAATATAGCATTGCTTAGTGTGCGCATGTAGCCGTGGGTTCTGTGCTCCTTCAGAAAACGTGAAGTAAGGGGAATCCTGTAATAAAACAGCGGATATATGAAGAGAAGTAGATGTATTTAGACGCAGAATGCACTAATCAATTGATATTTGGCGTCAGTGTGTTCCGTGATATGAGGACTAGACTAGGAAAAATGACAAAAGCATAATAATCCGCCGCTGGGGACGACATGCAGCAAAATCGTGTTAACTATAGTTTAATCGTGTATAAATAAAGAAAAACAGTTGCAGCAGGTAGAGGAACGACTAATCTATCGATATTAAGCAGTTATTTTCAATAAAAACGCTAAATTATTTCAAATAAAGACAAAAAACTTACGGCATCTATTCAAAAAAAAACGACCCGCCTTGCCTCACGCTGAGAAATGACGTCACTTCCTGTAATCTCGTTGCCAGTTGCTTTTCTTATGTTGAACTTGTGTAATTTCCGAATCTGCGCAGCAGACGGCTCGGCAGAAGAAACTGGCCGGCTTGGCGGAAGGAACCAAGCCAAAAGTCATGCCAAGCCGGAGCGCGGGCAGACCACGAATGTGTCGTCGACACAGGGTTTACGGGCCACAAGACGGGATGTCAGTGAAACTAAAAATTCACTTTTTCGGAAAACCGCGAGGAGTTTGGGATAACTATTTTGCATACTTAATCAGTGTTCCCTTATGAACACATCGTGTGAGTACCATTCCATTCTGTAACACTCGAAAATCGGCGTAGCTGAGCTTTAAGCCCAATTCTCTTCAACCTGGTAATGGCAGGCCTAAAGCCCTGCATTGGCCGAAGACTTAAAATTTCTATTTATGCCGATGACATTTGCATTTGGACTATTGGGAAATCAAGGCCAGCCATACGCCGTCGTCTTCAGCTTTCGCTGGATAGGATTTGGCGGTATCTCACTGAAGCGGGAATGGATATCTCGGCTGAAAAAACAGCAGCGCTAGCTTTACTAAGAAGGATATGCGCCACTGTCAGCTTTGCATTGGTAATCAGTCGCTTAGACAAGTTAAGCACCACAGATTTCTGAGCGTTACCTGGACTCCAGCCTGTCCTGGAAGAAGCATGTCGACCACTTAGACACCAAGGCCCACCGGTGGATATCTGTCATCCGTCACTTTGCCGGAGCTAAGTGGGGTGTGATGACCTTGAGTCAAGTCGGAGTAGCAACCAACGCTAGTTTATTCCCAAGCAGAACACGCGTCCGATCAGTTCCAGAACCAGTACACAAGAACGAGAGTTCGCGCTGCTGTGCTCGCATTGTACAGTCAAGCGCGGTATCTTTGAACATACACAACAGTCCTCCCCACCTATTTCGGGACCACCACACCGTAGAAATCCGGCCACTTTCTAGCTCGCTCAGAGCGTCGCAGGCCCGATGCACCAGGATCTACTAATGTGTCTCCTGTTGTCTCCGGCGATGCTGTATTGTCTGTGCTCGGAGTTGGAGTTGCGGTTGGAAATAACCACCATTCACTGCTGGCGCCGTCGTGGCTATTGCAACTTGCCTGACATCTGAGCATCTGGTTTGCATGCGCTCTTTGCAGTTCGCCGCCCTCGCGTTGTAACTTGAAAGTGCAGTTGCCCTCGGCGCCAACCACAGTGGCAGGTAGCCATTTGTGGTTACCCCTGTAGCTACGTACGAACACCTTGTCACCAGCTTTGAATCTTCGCTCTAGTGACGGGTCAGCTTCTTCCGTCAACCGCCGTCTTGGCCGGACATCGCTTAGCAAGGTCCTCAGGCTACGGTTCATGAGCAGTTGCGCCGGAGATCTTGTGCTGTCCGCGCATGGTGCTGTACGTAATGCGAACAACAGACGTGACAGACGACAGTCCGGATCGTCGCGTCGTAGTTGGCGAAGCTTATTTTTTACGTTCTGCACCATATACGTTCTGCGACGCCATTCGACTGCGGATGGTATGGCGGAGAGAACATGTGTTTGATCGAGTTCCTTCTAGGAAGTCGGCCGTCTCGGATGAAGTGAAAGACGTGCCATCGTCGGTAACCACGACATCGGGCAATCCGTGGGTCGCAAACACACGGCGAAGATGACGGATCAGTTCGGCCGCCGACATCGACGACACAGGAATCACTTCCGGCCATCTCGAGAAAGTATCGACGATCACCAAGAACGTGCGCCCTTGAAAAGGTCCTGCACAATCCAGATGCAGCCTTGACCAAGGCTTCTGCGGCGGCAGCCACCCTAGTAGCACAAAACGTCGCGCCGCGTCTTTATTTGGTCAAATTAGGATAGAAGACGATCAGGACGTGAACGCGACGTCTAGAAGCCGTAATTTATAGTATGTTTATAAGACGCGCCGATTTAACGTTTATAATACGTCTTCGACATCTCTGTTGAAGAGGTATCTTTAAGGAAGACATCCTGTAAATGTCTTCCGTTCACGTTTGCAAGACGTGCCAACTTCCCATTTATAATACGGTTTCGCCAACTGTGTTCAAGACGTATCTTAGACGAGGACGATTTGTGTGCACTGTATAAGCTTACTTTCGGTGGACCTACTGACTGTCTCAAACCAAAAGCAGTAGGAAACACAGGCGTTGAGTTGACGGTGAGTTAATACTCCCAGAAATTTCCCACTTCAGTGTTATTTGTGTGCGTAATTGAAATAAACTTAGACACCTCACCCTCCATTTTGACTCAGAGGCGAGCACGGCTATCGAGTTTACGGGAGTTTCTAAGACGAGCAATGTATAGTATCTGTTTTCCATTTGCAAGGGAATAGACCACCTCTACGCTGTGGTTCCCCTACCTGTAACGCCGTGGAGGGAGCCTGCTGTTCTTACGGTGGGAGCAGTGATTTCCCCAGAAATTCATGCGTGGTGAAGGTTCCACTTACGGAATTTTTCTTAGACACGGAAATAATCGTGGCACAACGGTGACATATCTGAACAGCTTTCCCGGTTCATGACCAGAATTCAGGGACACCTCCTCTGATTCAGGTTCTGCCTGATAGCAGAAGAACGTGTAAGAAAGCCAACTTGAAAGAAAAGCATGCGGCGAGGAGGAAGGAAGATGGAAAGAGACGTGGGCAGACGAGGAAGGGAATTTGTACATCAGATATCGCGTGCGGAGCCCGGCTATCAGCAGCAATTGCCCAGCGCAGAATGAAAACGTGATGAATCAGGTCTGATAAGCTTTGCCCATTTTTTTCTTTCTTTCAATCAATCAAGCTTTGCCAAACTTTTCTTCGCTGTGCTGCTGCTCAGAATTGTGGGCTGCTGCTCGTAGCGTATGGAACAGGGTGATTGCCACTTGTAAGGCTAGCCCTGGTCCATTTTTTGTTCTCTCTGTGGGGAATGGGGATGCCTTCGACGATGACCGATGTGTATCCTGGGGCGACTTCTAAGAGAAATGTGCCGGCGTATGTGTGACAGCGCCTGAGGAAAACCCCAGAAATTATCCTACATTTTGATGAAAAGAAATTATGCTTTATAAGCTAAGAAAGCGAATTCAGTAACTGCACCTCACTTTGGTACTTGCACCTTGTTACTCCATGATCACTGTATCGTACGCTTCAGTTTGTTCTTGGCCTTATCATGAGGACATTTCAATGCTTAATTCCAAATTTTGCGTCTAAGTCTCTTCCCGGCAGCATCAAGAATGCTTGTCGGTTATCAACTCCCTCCCTTAGAGAAATAAAAATAAGAAAATAAACAAGCGGAAGACTGGTTATTTTCAGAACATCTAGAGGTGAAAGCAGAGTCACGTTCGGCACAAAAAAGTGATTGGAAAACCCACACTTCCTAAATAATGTCGGGCATGCACGCTTACGTCACCTATATGGAGGCCTGCGACCTGCTTCGAGCTTTCTTCTCGTTCGTTCTTTCATTTACTTCATGGCAGCATCCACAATAGTAACAGCAGGCCTTCCAGTGTGACACAAGGCACAGGCCTTTTCCATATCCTGGAGGTGTTGCTCAAATAGGCGCTCGAACCAAAGACAAAAGGAAGAGAGATGCCCAAGCAGCACAATGTACTCGAGTGCAATAGTTGTGGACGGCATGTGTCTTATCAATGTAATTAGTGCGGCCGTTAATTAATTTGTAATGAATCTTCATAATTCCTGAAAACAAGCTGAGCGCGCAATTCCAAATTTGGAGAGCACATCCCTGAGAAGTCTGGTCAGCAGGAATCGAAAGAGTAACACTTCTCTGTGCCCTTAAAAAATGAGCGAAAATGCACTATCGTCGAGAGTTGCGCGGGTTCGGGCAGCCGCTCTTTCCTATAGGGTTGTTGGGCTGGGCCAGAGGGCGCTCCTGATTACAGCAGTCAGCGCCACTTGTGGTGATAGTGCTAAGTTTTCCAAAGTAGCGTGTTCTCTGATCGCGCACATGGTATGTGCTGTGTCAAAATGGCGAAGCTGTGTTGCGATTTTTATAAGGCAAAAGAGACCGGGGTTGTTTCCCCGTTAAGTCGTAAGAATGGAAACCGTCAATAGCGGCGCGTTTTTGGCGCATGGCAGAATATTATCGGACACGCTCGAAATACGAGTAAAATGCCGGTGCTCCCCAGGTGCCGTATATCTACTAGCTCTGAGCGAAACCTAACTGAAGAATACAGCATGAATGCATACAGTTGGATATCTCTGGTTTCAAATTTTTTACTCGGGTTTACGAAGAAGGTGTGAGAGCCGGTGGAGTAATGATTTATAAAATGAATGGAGCGAGCAGTATGCATACTTGTCAGTAGCCAGTAGTTGGGTCTTTTTATGAGCGTTACATTCCCTCTTTGCTTACTCGAAACCATGCTACTACTTATCCGTGACTGTTTTGAAAGAGAAGAATATGGGAGTCAGATCAGAACAGTCATCAGAAAAAAAATTTAAATGTCTTTGTGGCTGAGATTATTGACTTTGAGGCACTAACTTAATGAGAAACATGTCTCGAGTGCAATACAACTTTCATAATCCAATGACCAATTGCAATGACTCCCGGTGGATCCTGCACAGGTCTGATCATTTTGGGGTTTACATGAGCTCGTGACATCTCATACTTCTCCTATGCTTGCCATGCACTCGCTGCCTAGGAATTTGTTCCATCTATAGCCGTAATATGTCACTAAGAATTTAAAAAAAAATAAATGGATGCGTAATCCATGTTACTCATGATTCTCACACACTACTACGCAGCCCCAAACATAGGTGTACGCACGGGTCTACGTCTACGACAGAATGGCGTAAACGCAGACGAGCTGATGGACAAAATTCATTATATATATATATATGAAAAAGACTGAGCGTGGAGCACGAAGCAGATACAAAAGACCGAACAGCTCAAGTTTATAAGCTTGCAGAATCACACAGCTATCAGCTTGAGTTTGAATGCAAAACATAACAGAAAAACAGGTACGCTCCGGTGTTCTTTGTGCAGTTCGTGCATTTTATAACAGTAACGTGGTCCAGGCTTTTATTTTTCCCGTTCCACGGGATGTACATTCTCAGATATTGCACGGAAGCAGGTGGAAGGCCGTGCACAGCGCATGTAATCACATTCGTCGCCCGACGAGTCTACTTTGAAACTTTGCTTCTCCGTACCACCAGGGGAGAAACGCGGCGCTAGTGTCGCGCTGCCAAACTCCAGGCCAACGTCCCTATCACCCTCACTGTCACCGTTTGACGGTACTGACATCACGTTGTTCCTCAAAACATGGGGCCCCCCGCTTCCTAGCGTCCTCATTCTTTTTCTCTTGTTCAAATCTGATACAACGTAGACATTTCTTGAGCAGCGGAATGGGTGATTGTGTTTTTGTTATCTGCGAGGTTTTTACAGTAATGCATTTGTAGTTTTATTGCGTGACGTTTATCACATCACATCGCGAACTGTGTTGTGCAGATCAAACGAGATAACGACGGAAAGAAAATCAAGTACGGCACGTTTTATGATAATGTGGACTGAGAAAAGACATCGCTATTTCCCCCACTCCAAGGACAAAGCGGGCTGTTCCATGATTTCAGGAACAACCTGTTGTCAGTTGAGAAGTGATGACACCGAGACAGGGAGAGGAGAAATTGCCGCAAAACCCGCATAGTGTTCAATTATTTTGTATGTTCGCACATTTTTTTACTAGAGCGCAAAAAGGCTCTGTGATTTCGGTTCTTGCATGGTAGGCCCCTCAGGGTTATGCTCTACATCTTTGCAATTACGCAGTCAACGTATTTTCACTAATTATAATGATTAATCGGGAACGTTAGTTAACGGCTGCGCTGTTTGTTTATACGCCACCACCTTTGAATTGGTTGCGTCCGGAATAGATATATTGAACGACTTTTGCGAAAAAGAAAGTCATTCGCGGATTTCATCAAATTCATTCGGTCTTACTTCACGTACCCTGTATGCAGGGTATCCCAGCTAAATGTTGTGGTATTTGCTCTAGCAAGTAGCCTTCCCCACCGGGTTGTGGTCTAAATAACCGGTACGTTCCCTATCGCCAACCAAGAATGACTCTGACACAGGTTTGGAATAACTTACATTGCTGGCTTTATTGCTGCAACGTCTGCTCACTTCCAAGTCCCAGGCACGCGTGACCTCTTCCTCCCCAGGGTCCCCTCCCGCGACACCTTCCACTGACCTACTTCCATGCGCCAAATCGGCCCACGCGGCCAAACTGGCCAGTGGAAAGTTCCTGTGTCGAGGGATCGCCTGGGGGAGATGAGGTCACGGGACGGCTCTCCATGTGTCCCCCAAACTGGGTCACCACACTCCCCCCCACCTAAGGCCCCGACGGGGGGTTCGAACCCAGGGAGTCCATGAGTTCCTGGTCGAACGCAGCGGTCGACTTCGGGGCCTGGTCGCTGGGGGGCACCGGGTTGGGGGTGACGCAAGCGGTGGGAAGGTCCTCGGCGTTGGCTCTGCCGCGCGGTGGTGACCCGGCCTCCAGCAGAAGCTCCGGCCGAAACTCCCGAAGGATCCGCAGGGCGGCGGCGACAGCGTCCTCGGCGGAGGGCGCAGGTGGAGCGTCCGGGACCGCCGGTGTTCGGGTGGCCACTGCAGTCCGGTGACGGTCATCCAGCTCGTGGGTTGTGCGGTGGATTACCAACCCACCGCAGGTCCTGCAGAGGCGAGCCGTCTCCTCCTCCGTGTAGACGGCCGGGGGCTCCGAGGGGTGCCGGTCGGACAGGAGATGGCCCCGGAAGGTGGCTGCCACGGTCTCCGGAGCACCGCCACGGAGGGGACGCGGCTGGTCGCGCCACCTCCTTGATGACACAAAGCACACTGGCTCCTCCCCGACCTGCACGGTCCAGGTGGCCACGGAATGGTGACTGGGAGTCGCCCGCGGGGTGGGTCCGGCCGAGGGCGCAGTCCTCGAGCCTCCTCTCGGGAGACGGGTGCTCCTCGTTGATGAACGGTCTCTGATGACCGCGTTCGGAGTGGCATGCCTGGGGTTGGGTGTCCTGAAAAGACAAAACGTGCGGAGACACGGAAATGTTATCGCGCGCGCAAATTGTACGTGCGAGAACGCTGACCTACAGCGCGTGTTCCGCCGCGGGTAGGGCATGCCGCCCTACCACGTTGCCTTGGGCTAAAGCCGCCCTGGTCACCCTGCAGCTGGTTAGGTGGGCGGATAGACTCGTCCCCCTCGTCCGCCGCGTGGTCGCGTTCATGATAGCGTTTTAAGTCGCCAACGTGAACGGGCCCAGTCTCCTCCGCCGTGTTCACACGACGGAGTCGGTACGACAAGCGAGATAATCGGGAAATCACCCGAAAAGGTCCCTCCCAGCGCTGCGCCAGTGACGCTGCGAAACCTATAGCAGCGTTGCTCAGCGGGTGTGTGCGCTTCAAGACCAAATCCCCTACTTCATATGACAGAGGACGGTGCCCCTTATCGTACTGACGCGCTTGTTCCGAGCTGGCGGCGTCCAAGCTCTCTCTTGCAGAATTCACCGCATCCGAGAGCCGACTACGCAGCTCGCTCGCGTACCTCGACAGATTCCGAGCAATCGGCTCCGTGCACTGTCTCAGTCTGTTCTCCAATGGGAAAGCAACCTGCTTCCCAAAGTTAAGGTATGCCGGGGAAAACCCCGTTGACCTGTTTACTGTCGTCCTGGTTGCAAATCCCAACTCAGTAAGACGCACATCCCAATCCTTGTGCCTGTCGGTTAGAGCTACCAACATATGCTTAAGGTTGCGATTCACTCTTTCAGTAATGTTCGCCTGGGGATGATACGGCGTCGTTCTCTTGTGCTGAATACCAAGTGCAGCACAAGAGTCGACAAAGACTCGGCCAGTGAAATAACTGGCGTTGTCAGTGATCAGCTGTGCCGGAAAACCGAACCGGGAAAAAGGGGGTTTACCACCCCTTGGTTTTGTTTTCTGGCACACGGGGCAGCTCCGGGTAAACCGCATAACATCCTGCCTCATCCCCGGCCAGGTCGCGACGCGGCATAACTTATGAAAAGTCTTGCTGCCACTGCCGTGACCCGCAAGGGCTGAGTCATGGAAATAACGCATAAACACCCTTCGCAATTTCCTGGGAACTACGACCTTGAAGGGGGAAACACTCTCGTCCTCCTCGTCTAACCCGGGCACATATCGCAGCAAAAGCCCGTCCTCACTCAAGAGATATGAGTCGAGGCACCCGTCGTCATCCCTGCCAGCGTTACCGGTGTCAGCTGCGCTATTATCCGCCAGCTTTTCCGACACCCGCTGACATAAACCGTCCGACTTCTGTGCCTCTAAGAGCTCTTCCCTGCTTACGATCGTGCCACAAGACAAGGAGTTACCTGCCCGATTCAAACCAATCGCGGCCACGAGATCCCCCTCCTCGGTCTGCCGTTCCACGCCTTCCGGGAGATTAGCGTAATCGCACGCGCACCCAATCTCCCCTCCTCTCTCTTCCACTGGGAGAGAGGACCTCCCGCGTCTAGCGGCTCTAACCAGGTCCAAGTCACCCACACAACCGGTCGATGACCTGCCCTGACACCTGAGATTCCTGCTGTAATTCACAGCTGTAACCCAGTGGCGCACGGGACAAAGCGTCTACCACTTTGTTCGCGTTTCCTTTCAGGTATTCTACATGGTAGGAATAGCCCTGAAGTGCTAACGCCCAGCGTGCTAATCTGCCTGACGGTTTCTTCAACTGCTGCAGCCAAGAGAGTGCTTGGTGGTCGGTCTGAATGGTAAAAGTTGTCCCATCCAAATACATGTCGAACTTTTTCAAGCCAAACATGACTGCCAAGCACTCCTTCTCCGTAACGGAATAGTTCATCTCCGCCGGCGACAATGTGCGACTAGCGAACGCGACCGGGCATAGACCACCGTCGTGTTCCTGTAGCAACACTGCACCAAGCCCGTAATCGCTTGCATCAGTTTGCATAACGAACGGCTTGTTAAGATCTGGCAACCACAATTTAGCTGTATCCGCTATAGCTTGTGATAAGGAGCGAAACGCCTCCTCCTGCCTAGGCCCCCAAGCCCACTGGGAATTCTTCCGCAGTAGCTCGTACAGTGGTTTTGCTAAGGACGCGCAATGCGGGATGAACTGGCGATAGAAGCCAACAATTCCTAGGAACCTCTGAAGGCTCTTGACGTCATGCGGACGAGGATACTCGAGTATGGCCCTCAATTTATCCTCATTCGGACTTAGCGTACCAAGATCAACTACAAAACCAAGGAGATCCACCTTGGGGGATGCAAGCTGAACTTTGCCGGGATTAATGGTCAACCCCGCGTCCCTCATCCGACTTAGCACATTGCCCAAGTGAACGAGATGCTCATCGAACGACTTAGAAAATACCACTACGTCGTCCATGTAAGCCATGGCATAATTGAACTTCGCGTCATCTAGCACGACGTCCATTAGCCTCTGGAAACTAGCGGGCGAGTTGCACAATCCAAAAGGGGGTCTCGTAAATTCAAACAAGCCTCTGTGAAACGTGAATGCCGTCTTTTGGATATCCTCCTCCCCTACAGGAATCTGCAGAAAGCCCCTGCTACAGTCCAAAATCGTGAACACGCTGGCATTCCCCAACGCGTACATGATCGACTCGATGGACGGAAAAGGATAAGCATCTCTGACCGTCACGGCGTTTAACTGGCGATAATCCACACACAGCCTTGCCGTCCCATCTTTTTTAGGTGCCAGCACCACCGGGAAAGCCCAGGGGCTCTGCGACCGCCTAACCGCGCCTGTCGCAATCATCTCATCCAGCGCCGCGTCAAGGAGATCCCTCTTACGCGCGCTGAGGGGCCTGGGGTTACACCGCCAGGGCCTCGCAGTACCAGTATCAATCCGATGTTCTAGAACATCGGTTGTTCCTGGGTGCTCCGTAAACATTTCGGCGGGCCTGCTTCGGCCTGGCGCGCTCAACTCCTCTGCCCCCGAAAGACGCTACCACCCGCTCGATATCCTGTGGGATTCCCCCCACAGTTTGCACAAGCTTAGTTTCTGACGAGTGGGTATCCACACGACTGGTTAAACGGCCAGTCGGTGAAGGAGAGGCGAAAGGAATCAGTGGGCTTAGCGGTCCCCCACACCGATATCCGTTTGCCTTTAAATCGAGAATCAATCCCTCTCGGACAATGAAATCTCGTCCCAAAATAACTGGGATTGACAGCCCTGACAGGTAAATGAACCGTTGTCTGCACCGTCCCCCGTTAAAGCGCATTGTAAGTCTCACTGCGCCTGTAGCACTGGACATTCCCGATGCTAACCGCAATGGGATATCAACCTTCCTGACGCGGACATTTCGTTCACGACAGTGCGCATACACGGCGTCTCCGATTAGCGAGAGCGTGGCACCGGTATCCACCAGGCCAATGTACTCTTTCCCAGCTATTGTTACGCCTATGTGCGGACCGAACACAGGAGCAGACTCCTGAACTCTGCAAGCTATTGGGGCGAAAACTGATCCATCCTCGGCAAAAGGCTGCGGCGAGGTATGAAACACACGCCCCGAGCTCTCTCTGACTGCCGACGACGGATTAGGGCTAACCCCAACTGCCGCCCCCGGCGTTACTAGTTTCCCTGCGCCGACCGGAAATTTCCCCGACGCACAGGACAGTCACGCTTGTAATGCCCTGGTTGATTACAGCCACAGCATCTGGGCTGCGCCCGCCCGCGGTCCGCCTGTGGCATTCTGCTACTGGGGTCCCTCTCTACCTGGTTCTGCCTATCCTGAACCCTCCGAGCAGTGGATGTTCCACTCCTCGGACCGCCGCGTGAGTTTTCGCCAAACCCCGCACGGCGCCTCTGTTCAAAGGAGAAAGGATCCAGGGAGCGCGGCGGGACGATGACGTCCGACCGGCTTCCCGCGTCCGCAACCAAGGACGTCGCTTCCCTTCCCCGTGGAACGGAGTCCTTCACACCCGCCCAAGCGCAACCCGGCTCAACTGATAGTTCCGGGCGCGGTGGAGGTTGGTACCGCAATTCAGACAATAAATCAACCTGAATCACACGAGCCTCTCGTGCAAGCGCATCAAGATTCTCGAAATTTTGCCCCCGTAGATACGGACGGAAGCTAGGATGGCTCTGCCGTATAACACGCGAAACCTTATCCTGATCTGTGGCCGTCGGGTCGGCCCTATCGTAGAGCTCCTGAATTGCGCGCACAAATTCAATGAGACTCTCGTCGGCGTGCTGTGTGCGAAAAGCTAACTCTTCGCGCACACGCATTGCGTAGTCGGGTGGCAAAAATTCCTCCCTAAAACGCTGCCGGAAGTCCGCCATCGAGGTGAAAGGCTTCTGCAGCCTTCGCCATCGAGCGGCGTCCCCCACTAGAGCTACTGGCAAGACCTGCCCTAGCACTACCTCGTCGGACGCTCTAGATGCAACCTGATAGGTCTCCATCTCCAATAGGAAGTCAGCTACCGGCTTTCTATCAGAGTATCCCGAGTACGTCGGAATTGTCATACTCGGGTGGAGCCGTGGGGGAAAAGTAGAATGCGGGCTAGTCTGCGCCGCATTCAACTGCTGGGTCAATGAAGCGACAATATTTGTCACTTGCAGCAATAAGCTAGCGGTATCAACCGCTTGTGGAGTGGGGAGAGGTGGATGCACACCTGCCCCCGTGTTGGTTCCGGCATCGCCGTTGCCGCCACGTGCTCCTGCCTCGCCGGGGTTAATAGTGTCCCCGTTTGTTGCTGACCCGGACTGATTTTCCATGGATCGCGTATGCACTACCATGCCACGAGGCGCCTAACACCCGTGTTCCCCCAAAATCCTAACAGGGCCCCCAAAATGTAGAGCGCTCAGAACCACTCTCAATTGACGACAAAGGAACGTAGGCCTACGTTGGGCGCCAGATGTGGGATTTGCTCTAGCAAGTAGCCTTCCCCACCGGGTTGTGGTCTAGATAACCGGTACGTTCCCTATCGCCAACCAAGAATGACTCTGACACAGGTTTGGAATAACTTACATTGCCGGCTTTATTGCTGCAACGTCTGCTCACTTCCAAGTCCCAGGCACGCGTGACCTCTTCCTCACCAGGGTCCCTTCCCGCGACACCTTCCACTGACCTACTTCCATGCGCCAAATCGGCCCACGCGGCCAAACTGGCCAGTGGAAAGTTCCTGTGTCGAGGGATCGCCTGGGGGAGATGAGGTCACGGGACGGCTCCCCATGTGTCCCCCAAACTGGGTCACCACACTGTGACCATATTTTTTAAAAATATATCTATCACTTTTTCCGTGATGAAATCAATTGCAATATAGCGTATACTGAAGGGCATTCCCTAGGAGGGCATTAGCAGATTCCTAAGGTAATGTCTTAATTATTTCAATAAGTAACTTTTTAATTAGAACAGCTACGAAGTTGTTCCAATGAGAAAATCTAATCTCTTCGGTCACCAGATACCAAAGTCGTTTTCAGAACAAAAGTCTGTTCGATATATCGTATGAAAAAAATTCGTGAACACTTTTTTTTCTTTATTTTGTTCATTGTGCATCTTGGAAAAAGCGTCTTTCGTTGACCCCCGATGCGAGAGAGTGAAAGAGCACAGTGCCGACTCATGCGTCGAAGATTATATATTGCAATTGATTTCGTCTCGGAAAAAGTGATAAATATACTTTTAAAAATATGGTGACATTTAGCGGGGACAGCATGTATATGACAATAAACACGCATGGTATTTTTAACATATTCATTATTTTGTTATTAGAACGAGTTAACCCGTAAGGAGGTTACGGCCTTGCACAATGCTGCATGAGAACGAAAAATTTGGCGAGTTAGAGAATAAAGGAAGTTTAAGCCACATGTCCGGAATTTATGTTAAATGATTGAAATGCATCTACACTGCGAAAAGCATGCGTAGGAATTTCTTCACTTTAATTCCAATTACCATTAGAGCGCGTCAAAGCTGACCCGCATAATTGGTTCCGTCGTCATATTGACCTCGAATGAAAATTTGCCGAGTTGTGTCTTTACAGGGAACAAAGGACGTTTAAGCCACAAGTTCGATATACATTATATTAAAAAATCTACATTACAAACAAACATGCTTGTAACTTTGTGCATCCTATTTAGTTTCACCATTAGAGCGCGTCCAAGTTGGCTTTCACCAGGACTCCGTCCTCACATCGATCTCGATGAATGAAAATTTGATTAGTTCCGCCTTGACAGGGAACAAAGGACGTTTAAGCCACATGTTTGAAATTGATGGTAAATGATTGACAAGCATATACACTACAACAAACACGCGTGGCACTTTGTGCATTTCAATTAGTTTCGCCATTATAGCGCGTTAAAGTGTACCCGCACGACGATTCCGTGTCAGGTCGACCTCTATCAATGAAAATTTGATGAGTTCCGCCTTGACAGGGAACGAAGGACGTTTACGCCACATGTTTCAAATTGATGGTAAATGATGGACAAGCATCTACACTACAACAAATACGCGTGGCACTTTGTGCATTGCAATTTTCCCCATTATAGCGCGTTAAAGTGTACCCGCGTGACGATTCCGTGTCAGGTCGACCTCTATCAATGAAAATTGGATGAGTTCCACCTTGACAGGGAACGAAGGACGTTTAAACCACATGTTTCAAATTTATGGTAAATGATGGACAAGCATCTACGTTACAACAAACACGCGTGGCACTTTGTGCATTTCAATTAGTTTACCATTATAGCGCGTTAAAGTGTACCCGCGTGACGATTCCGTGTTAAGTAGACCTCTGTCAATGAAAATTTGATGAGTTCCGCCTTGATAGGGAACAAAGGACGTTTAAGCCACATATTTGAAATTGATGGTAAATGATTGACAGGCATCTACACTACAACAAACACGCGTGACACTCTGTGCATTTCAATTAGTTTCGCCATTAGAGAGCGTTAAAGTGTACCCGCACGACGATTCCATGTCAGGTCGACCTCTATCCATGAAACTTTGACGAGACGAGTTCCACCTTGACAGGGACAAGGGCAGGGACAAGGACGTTTAAGCTACAGCTCTTTTCCCTGAGATGTTTGCATTCGTTACAGGTCCGAAATTTATGGTAAATGTATCATGTATCAACGCTACAACAAACACGCGTGGTAATTCGTTCATCTAAAATACCCTTACCATTAGAGCGCGTCAAAGTTGACCCACATAATTGATTCCGTTGTCACATCGACCTGGAGTTTACAGTCAAGAAAGGGCATTTATGCCACAAGTCCGAAATTTATTTTAAATGATTGACAATAATCTACCTTACAACAAACGCGCGTGGTATTTGCAAAACGGGGATTCCTGTAGCGGTGAAGTAAGTGGGAGTGAAAGGGGAAGTCATCTGCTATTCACATATTAACTGCACAGGCGATCGCACAGCATTAGGGCAACTAAATCAAACTGAACGCCATGAAGTGCGGCATAGGTCCAGTCGGCATTATTAAGCCAAAACTCTGACGCTCTCGCCCTGCCGTTACTCTCATACCTACCTCTGTTTAACTACCTCTACATAAAAAAAAAAAAAGGAAAGAAAATGAAGAAGAAAAAAAAAACCGAGCCAGACCGCGGTTCGAACCACGGCCCCGAAAGCAGTGACCAACATCTTCACCACTGAGCCAACGCTGCCCGTACCTGCACCCTGCAGGAATGAAGGTACAGACGCTTCGCAAGCCACAACGAGCTCGTCAACACTTCTTTCGTCGTGGGAACAAAATTGCAGCGTCCCACAACAGCGCACAAAGTTGCAAAGCGTACAAGACAAATTCAACTTTCATGTCCTACATGCGCATTTTCTGGAGAACCCACTGTTTTAGCCAAGTACAACAAAAATAGCACACCAGTGCATTCTGCCATGAAGCCAACACGGCGCAAATAAGTCCTCCAGGAACAAAACTGCGACGCTCTTGCGCTTCCATTCCACTAGTACACCATCGATGGGCCTCTCACAGCAACACCCATGTGAGGGCTTTTCTTTCTAAAGCTCAGCGTCAACAGATATTCTAACAAAACCAGGTGGAATACATTGCTTCAATGGAGGGCAGCGAGTACGCCGGTCAAGCCAACTTTAAGAAACCGTGTCCCGGATTTCTGGGAATGTATTTGTACATGTTATTACTTTAGAATACAGTGCATTAGAATAGAGATTCATTGTGAACGGCATTTCAACATTAAGATGCATAATCACACGACCGACAAAGATAAGAGACTGCCATCTTGTCAACGAACACCTAGTAATCAACGGTGAAAACCTTAGAATACCTCGCTTGGCGTTGGGAATACAGTTGGGCGTAAATGGCTCTTGATGATCCACATCGAGTTCGTGTGCCCACACACATTTTTGCTCTTACATACGCACAGTATATGCACTGCACAGTAACTTTCAAATGATTTTGGACAAATGCATCGTACGATCATCTGCATGACTGTGGTCGTACAACCCAAGTTTAACAGTACAGGATGTAATTCGCTTCGCCGGACTCACTACCAGAACGTGTTGGTGGCCGAGCTGGGTGGGGTCACCTGAGAAATTTCAAGGGGGGGGGGTGTTGCAAAAATGCAGGAAGGGTGTACACCCCCCCCTAAGGGGGGTGTAGGGAAATCCCTGGGTGGGAGGACCTCTGCTAACGCGGTCCACCTTGGTGAACCGCGTCTTCGATTTTGGCCAGAATGCCACGTGGCAGTGCTGCTTGCAGTTCTGCTTGGAGAAACAGAAAATGGAACGTGTGGTGACGGTGACTGAGGATGAAAAATGAAAAAAGAGGCAGATCTCTGGAAAACTGTACCCGGTGGATATCCACAGGGCTGAATTTTCTCACATTCAAATTAGTGTTCTAAACATTTTTTTAAACGTCTTCAAGACGGCCACAAACACGTCTTCAAGACTCGGGAAAGCGTCAACTTATCCGGGGATAGAAGACGTTATGTAGATCAGATTGAAGACGTCTCCTAGATGAAAATGTGGTTGTGGCTAGACCTTTCCTCGACGTTTACAAAACGTTTTGTGCTACTATGGCACGGGTGTGACGTGTCTCTCGGTGGCATATTTAGCGTTAATTGGCACGGGGTGCACCGACCGATCATGCTCTCAATGTCAGCATCGATCCCCAGCCACCATAGAAAGCTTCTGGCCATTGCTTTCGTGCGTACGATCCCTGCGTGGCCTGAATGCAGTGCGGTGAGGATCCCCTGCCGTAGTGCTTGAGGGACAATAACTCTGGTTCCCCAAAGCAGGCAACCATCCTGAATAGATATCTCGAATAGATATCTCGAATGAATAGATATGGTGATAGCCGAAGCCCGTGAGCTACCGATAGAAGTCCTACGGCAGATGGAAACCATTCGCCAGTACCTGCGCCTTAGAACGCACCACCGTCGTCATCCCCTTCTAGCAAAAATTTATCGGCGAAGCCAAAGTGCTGTCTTGAAGTGCCTAATGAAAGTGAGGCCCAAGCTTCCTCCGTTCATAATCCACCCAACAGTTCCCACGACCTCTCCGTGGTCGCTTCCGCTGACATCACTCTCCCTATCTGTCCCTGGCCTCAAGGTTCCAAAGCATCAAGTGGTCAAGCACCTTTAGTTCTCCAGCAGTTGGCAGCGGACATGATGTACCTGACCACACTGCCGTCTTCACTGATGGATTCCACACGGGATGGTTCGTCGTGTGCTTTTGTTGCATTTATGCAGTCGCACGTGGATATCGTCTGTCACATCGTACGTCATCAACATCGGCGGAGCTGTATGCCATTGTACTGTTTCTACAGCAGATCTCCCAACTTCCTCCCCGTGCCTGGGTGGTGTGTACACCGATTCGCGGGCTGCTCTGCAATGTGTGGCAACCATGGGGCTTCGTGGGTGTCTAGCCCCCATCGTGGTAGACATTCTCCACCAAGTTCGGCGTCTACATGATGAAGGTCATCATATATCCCTGTAGTGGATTATAGGTCACTGCGTTCTAAGAGGCACTGAGGAGGCGAAGGAGAGGCGACAGAAGGGCCTTACTAACTGCATGGTTTCAACCCCTGGCTCTGGAGCAATGGCGCCGGACATCACGACTCAATCCCTAATGCATTCGGTAGACCCAAATCTGTCGTTTTCTTTCCCTACCCGACTCCTACACCGTTTTACCTCCCTCCTGCGTAGACTCCGGCTCAATGTTGCTTTCACCCCGCAATTCAAATATATGATCCGATGTTGTGACACGGGCCTCTGTTCCACCTGCGGTGTCGTGGCGACCGCCCAGCACATTCTTATGAAATGTTCACTCTACTGCCCGCAAAGGCGGACATTGTGTGATGAGCTGGTCCGCATCAGCAAGAGGCCGCTCACCTTAGCTGCACTCATTGGCCCCTATGAAGATCCTGGGCTCCATCGTCGGGTTCTTCACCTGTTCATGGACTTCCTGTAGTCCACTGGATTGCTTCAGACCCTTTAGTTCTTTCTTGTGTTTTCATCCTTCCTTCATCATCTTCACATAATGTTCCCGTGCAATGGGGTAGGGTACCGCACCACCGTGGTGAAACACGCCATCTCATCATCATCATCATGTTGTTGTAGTTGCGAGCACTCCCCCTGAAGGACATCGCCAGCACCTCCGCCAGCTTTTCACTCGCTTGCAAGAGTACGGACTGATCATCAATCCCAGTAAATGCTTGTTGGGCGTTGAGGAGCTGGAATTTCTAGGCCACCTCATCAACAAGAGTGGTATCGAACCTCTGCCACATCGTGTCCAGGCCTTTCAAGATTTTCCGCTACCAGACTCGCCGAAGAAGATATGTGAATTCATCGGCATGACCAACTTTTATCGCCGTTTCATTCCCCATTGCGCGCACATCATGCAACATCTTCACGCCTTATTGCCTCAGAAGCAGTTTCGCTCAGTCAATCTCGTTTGGACAGAATCGGCTCTAGAGGTGTTCCACAATCTCAAGTCCTCTCTCGCCACAACTGCTCTTCTCATGCATCCTCTCCCCGATGCACCAACAAGTCTCGTCGTGGACACTTCCACCGACGCTGTTGGTGCCGTGTTGCAGCAGGAGATCGATGGCGTGTGGACACCACTTGCATTCTTTTCGAAGCCCTTGTGGCCACCGGAGCGTAACTACAGCACCTTCGGCCGCGAGCTGCTGGTTATTTACCTTGCCATACGCCATTTCCGGTATTTCCTTGAAGGCCGCACTTTCACATGCTCACCGATCACAGGCCTCTCACCCATTCCATCCACTCAAGTAACCCAACGCTCAGTCCACGGGAGATCCGTCAGCTCGCCTTCATTGCCGAATTCACCACCGACCTCCGGCACATTAGCGGACCTCTCAACGCTGCCGCAGACGCTTTGTCACGCATTCATATTTCCGCGGCGCTCTCAGTCGGTGAACCGATAGACTTCGACGCCATGGCTCAAGCGCAAGCCAACGACGCCGAGCTCGCGTTTCTCCGCTCCTCCCCTGGTTCCCTCTCTTGGAAGGACGTCGTACTCCCCAACTTCGCTACACCACTTTCCTGTGGCGTTTCTACTGGCACCTCCCGCCCGTTCGTGCCAAAGGCCTTCCGTTTCCTCGTTTTTAAGGCCCTCCATTTCCCGTCGCATCCAGGCACTCGCGCCACTCAGCGGCTAGTCACTGCCCGTTTCCTGTGGCCAAGCATTAACTCCGACATCCGACAGTGGGCCCGCTCATGCCTGCAATGTCAGCGAGCAAAGATCACCCGTTACGGCACTCTACCACCCAAGACCTTCTCTTCGCCCGGCAGTCGTTTCGAGCACGTGCATGTGGACATTGTCGAACCATTGCCCACGTCACGAGGTTTCCGGTATTTGTTCACATGCATCGACCGCTACACCCGCTGGCCAGAGGCTCAACCTATACCCGATATCACCGCAGGCACTGTCGCCCGCACCTTCCTCTCAACCTGAGTCGCCCGTTTCGGCCCCCCGCTGTCATCACAACCGACAGAGGACGGCAATTCGAGTCGAAGACTTTTAAAGACCTTCTGTGCTTCCTCGGCTGCAAACGAATTCGTACAACTGCATACCATCCTTCTGTCAAGTATGTTCGGACAACGTGTCGACAGAAGTTTGTTGGACAGTTGGTTTCGTTTTCTTTCTTCTTTGGCTGTTTGGCCTGCCACCGCGCGCCTTGAGCCACACGCGTTGGCACGTTCATTAAAACCGATAGTTCTCTGTCGAACAGTACTGGCTGCTCTTCTCTTCTCCTGGCATCCTACGCAACACCTTCGAGCAACGGTCTTGTGGAACGACTCCACCGGCAGATTGCTCTGCGTTGCCGCCTCGACCCCAACGCATGGGCCCACGACCTGCACGCCATCATGCTTGGGCTCCACACAGCCGTGAAAACCGACTTGCAATGCTCACCGGCAGAGTTAGTCTACGGCACTACCCTTCGTTTTCCTGGCAAATTCTTCCTCTCCCCAACTCACCATCCTCTCGTACAATACTCCCTCGACAACGTCCGGGAGATCTTCCGGCACATTCAGCCCATCCCAGCCCGCCTACCCTGCTCCACAAGCCCTTTCATCTTTAGGGATCGCGTTGACTCGTCACACGTCTTTGTACGGACCGACGCCACCCGCACTCCTCTCCGGCCACCTTACCAGAGCCCATACAAGGTCCTCAACCGAACGGACCGCCACTTCACCATGGACTTGAACGGTCGTCAGGACACTGTTTCTGTGAAGCGGCTCATGCCCGCCTATCTCGACCCGCATCATATAACCCTTCCGCCGGTTTCCCCTATCGCCCCCACTCACCCTCCGCGGGGCCGCATGGTCCGTTGGACAACACCTCTCATCTGCAGCGGAGGGAAAGTGGTGTAGCGGCCCGACGACAACGACGAGCATCACCTGTGACTTACCCGCTCGCGCTTACCCCTTTTTGGTTCTCGTTCAGTGAAATCTTCGCTCATGCCCGCGACTAGTCTCCTGTGCGGTCGCTTGTAGCATAGGTCCTACTGGGACATGCACACTGACAACACCTGGGCCGCCTTCATTCGTATTTTTTTCCGCTGCAACAGCTGTGCGGTGGGCGGTTTACACGCAACTAGGGCCGCTGTCATGCACGCTGTCATCCCAGCCAGGCAATGCTACCATCACACCTGGGTCAGCTTCAGAGGCATTTTTTTTCCTTACAACAGCCGTGCAGTGGGCGGTTCACATGCAAGTATAGATAAGCAAAGGATAGCCATACACAAAAGTACAAGATGAAGTATATTTATTAAAGCCAATAGTGACAGGAAATATGTTGGGACTCTGTGTGAAGGAGAAAAACTCCACCAAAAAACATGAAACAGAAGAAACACACAGAAGAATATGGGAAGCTAAGTTGAATATTTCAACACGACACAATTAATCAGTTTCTTATGACGTGAATAGCACACATGCAAGGAAATAACGAGAAACACGATCAACAGCTAATAGAGAGCCAAACCCATGCATCATCCAACACGTAAACAAGAGCTACATACAGGAAAATAATTGAAAAACAATCTATCAAAACGAGAAACATTACAAATTTAATACTGTGACCAGCACAGAGTTAACGCTGATCAAGAGAGAAACACTCTAAACGGCGCATCATCCAACACGTAAACAAAAGATACATGCAGCAAAATAATTGAAAAAAACAATCTATCAAAACGAGAAACTTACTAATTTAATACTGTGACCAGCTTAGAGCTAACGTTGAATAGCAGAGAAACACTCTAAACGGCGCATCTGCCAACGTGTAAACAACAGGCACGTGCAGCAAAATAATTGAAAAACAGTCTATCAAAACAAGAAACTTACAAATTTAATACTGTGACTAACACAGAGCTAACCCTGAATAGCAGAGAAACACTCTAGCCGGCGCATCTGCCAACGTGTAAACAACAGACACATGCAGGAAAATAATAGCGAAACAAACTATCAAAACAAGAAACATTAAAAATTTAATAACTGGAAATGAAAATAATCTATGTTTTGAACTATCATACAATCATCCTTGCGACCTAATCTAGTCGGACAATATACAGTTTTCATCCTACTCAGGCACTATAAACATTACCTTGACGGAGGTATCCAACACACAATACAGCCAAGCCTTCTTTGCTACTTGAGCCTGGTGGGGGTCACGCTCTCCCTCTATACAGCCCAAAGCGAAGAAACCGCACGTCCTTTGTCAATCTATAGAGTGGGGCACTTTCTCTCTCTCTCTCTTTCACATTCTTTCCTCCAAAGGGGAATATTCTTAGGACTGGTCAAGTTTGCACAAAGGCGATTTTTTTATCAACTATCGCAAACAGACGTTAGCATTATTCGATTCGAAACAACACAATAAGGATTTTATCAAAACCAACCAGATGGGTCAAAGTCGCAATCTCGCCTTGTATTTCGGCCCATTCCCACTTCAATCCGTATCCAATCCAGCGTGAGTTATGGCTGGAGTGAGCCAGATATCCCACATTGGACGCCCTCCGATCTAACCCGGGAACGAGACTTAGACAGAGCTAGTGAGAG
The DNA here is from genome assembly GCF_037126465.1 of Ornithodoros turicata. Lineage (NCBI taxonomy): Eukaryota > Metazoa > Arthropoda > Arachnida > Ixodida > Argasidae > Ornithodoros > Ornithodoros turicata. The sequence goes on from NW_026999385.1 coordinate 776,761, forward strand.
ACTGTGCTCAGAGTGAGCACAGTCTCGAACAACTGCGGGGGTGGATACCCCCCCCTCCCCCCCACCCGCGCGTGTAATATGTACTGACCTAACCTAACCTAACCTAACCTCACTAAGGCAAATTACAGCGCAATTTATTACTAGCGACGCGTGACTTCCGGTTAGCCTTGTTCCCAGGAGAGGGGTTAGATATGGGAATTTTGCAATTTCGGTTATGGCTGCCGTCGGTCCCCAATGGGCATGTGGATGTGTTCACGGTATTTCCAGTCACTGCGGACGTACGATCTTGTGCGTTCTGTGCAGTTGTGTCTGTGGACTGTGATGTTCATAAATATTGTGATGCTCGCCAGCCAGCTGAGGCTGCTTTGGATGATGTAGAAGAAGGCGCCCAGCGTAACTCTACGACGCATCTCTCTACGACGACATTGTGCGAAGAAGTGCACATTCATGCGAAGAAGAGAACATTTGTACATTCATGCCCATCGTCCTGCGGATGGTGACTAAAACACTTCTTCGTTGGTGCACAGATTATGTTTTGTGATTGCCAATGAACGGCAGTACTTGAAGTAGGCAGCTTCGTTTTCGCAAGTGAAGAATGTTTTCTGTCGCAAGTGCTTTGTGAAACAATTTTGTTCTGCAACGACCCTGAAAGCTATGTTGCGAACGTTTGCCAATAGAAATTTTCCAAACGCTATTGTAACTACAAATATTTTTGCGACTGAGTTGTGGAATAATAACGTATGGTAATGGTAGACTGGACTTATTCGCAACTATATATTTGGTCATCGGTTATATTTGATAAGGCAAGTTCCATAACCACTTCGAATCCCTCGCAAATACTCCATGAATCAATTTGAACCACCATGTAACTTTTCTCTTAAAAGTCTGGTTTGGAAGTGGAACCTCTTTCATGCACCTCTTTTTGCAACCGTATCGTTCACGTCATCCCCTTCTACACTCAAAGAAAGGGGCTTAAGGACGGTGTGTGTTTAGCTGTATCGTAAAAGACCTTTCCCGCCGTCCAGTCTAATGACATTCATATTCACACGTAGCATATACATTTCAGTGCTCCACATACGCAAGCATATTGACGTAACATGAAAAAGGATTGGTTGGTGATTCACATGAATTAACAGAAAGCCTGACTGAATAGATATAACATGAAAAACGGTTAAAACTCGGCCTGGTTGGTGATCACGGGAAGAAAGTTGCAGAATGCCATATTCACATAGTTTACTCTCTACCACGAAAGTGTGATAAGGTATATCGGGGAATCATCAAGGTGCATAAACAGAGCGAGTGTTTTGGCTGGTTGATAAAGCACTGGTTTTTTTTAATTGTTTTTAATTGAAAGGTGCATGAACACTCGTTTAAAAGAACATTCAACTAATACCTCTAATAGATACGGTGCATTGGTGGACCACTTATTTACATGTGGATGTGACAATGAAAAAATGGCTAGGAAGCAAGCGAGCTGGTGAAGATGATGCATAATGTAAAAACCCCGAGACTAGGAAACACGAAGGGACAGACACAAACGTGACTTCGTGTTTGACGTGTGTGACTTGTGTGAAAAAGACATCGTGTTTGTGTCTGTCTCTTCGTGTTCCCTATTCTCGGGGTTTTTACATTATGTGTGGGATGTCAGGCAGAATTCCCAAAAACAAAAGTTTTGTTCAGGTGTAAAAAACAAAGTAGCCATCTCTTTCGAGAGGCGCATGACATCAAAAAAGCAGGTAGTAACTGCGTCAGTAACCCCTGTATTTACCTTGTCGGTGTAAACAGGAAGTCCAACATGAGAGGGAATAAAGGGGGAGAGGAGGTCTCTTATGTAGGCTTCGTTTCACAAAATAATTCTTTGGTTGGCGGTTCAGTGTGGTGTCCTCATCTTTTTTGTGTTCCGTTCTCGTCTTTTCCTGCACAGGGGGTTTTATTGTTTTTAACTATATTAGACGTAAGATGTGAAACAGTGATTACGTTCACAAAGCATATGCACAAATGAAGTTTACTTTGTTGTGTTAATGGCTTACCACACTATCTACGCCGCAGGCCACAGGCTCGTTTTCCAGTGGGTTCCAGCCCATTGTGGTGTCGTGGGGAACGAGCAGGCCGACAGCGCCGCAGAAGCAGCACTCTCGTCTCGGAACCGGACCCGTATTGTTCTGCTCAGAGGAGACCGCCGTTCAATTCTGCGACGTCTAGTGACACCCCTGGCTTCCCGCCAACGGACAACCGACATTCTTCCCCCCTCTATGTTGAACAGAGTTGATCCTATGCTCGCTTTCCGCATGCCACGAAACACATCTCGTCAGGATGCTGCATTACTCCACCGCATGCGCCTCGATGTGGCCTTTACAGCTCAGTGGCGTTACCGCTTGAGACAAATTGATTCTCCCACCTGTTGCCACTGTGGTGCTCTTGAGGATCTGGAGCACATTCTTCTTCATTGCCCTCACTACGAACCTTCCCGAATCACACTCTCCGAGTCTCTTCGTCAGCTGGACTCTCGCCCTTTCTCCCTACCGAAATTGCTTGGTCCCTGGCCCAATCCAGCCCAGCAACGCTCTGCGCTCAAAGCTCTTCTGACATTTCTGGACACCATCGGACTTCGATCGTTATTGTAAAGGGGCTCGTTATTTTATTCCCCCCATTCCACCAAGCACTGGGGTAGAGTATCGCCTGTTGCGATGAAACTCCCCACTCTCCAAGGCCGAAAATAAAGTTGTTGTTGTTGTTACTTTGTTGTAGATCACTCATTATAGATTTCTTAACAAAATTGGTTTGCTTCGCTTTCACATGAGTTGAGGCATGCATACAATTAAGACATCTGTGCAGCTGTAAAAGATAAGTAAATGGATTGTATTACTAATACAGTCGACCCCCGTTTATCCGGACGGTGCCGTTCCCGGCGCAATCGTCCGGATACCCGGGCATCCGGATAAATGAAACGACCGAATAAAAGCGTCCGACAGAGCAAGGTTTAATTAAAACACAGAAAGCTCGTCAATCACAGCTGTTTCATAGTAGTGTAAACACTCAATTCCTGCAAACTTTTGCTAATTGCATAGATTAGAGCCACGTTGTTGCGCTTCTCGAAAAATGTCAGTGCAGTCCTTAATGCCGATCTCGTATGTTCAACGGTCACAACGGGGCCTTCTTTCTCACTGGCGTCATTGGCACCGTCTTGCTGCACATCATCGGAGGCCACAGCAGCAATCACACCGTGATCAGTCATAGCTGCACACGTGTCATCATCCTTATCAACGTCAACGTAGTAAAAAAAATCTTTGCTTTCTCAGTCAGCATCGTGTCGTTAACCGGTGCCCCACGAGAACGAAGATCTCCGAACCACGTTAGAAGGGCTTCCTTCACATTTCATTCACGTCCAGAACGGTCTCGCACGGCGTTCACGTTTTCTTTGTCTGCGCTAAGCCATTTGTCCGAACGGCTGAGTATATCCGCCACCGTTGACTTCGGAATGTTGAGACCAAGTTGAGACTTTGCCCACTGTTGAATGTCCGGCAACTTCAGGTGGGGGTTGTCCTTCTTCCTCTTGCATATCACTGCCTTGCTAGCGAAGCTGATTCGCACAGGGCGGGCGAACAGGCGACATCCCTCGGGTTTCAGTTTTCTGCCCTCTAGAACAGGACAGTTGCTCGAGATATTTCCAAATGACTCGACTGGTCAACGTGACCCAACGCACACAGATAGAAAAGGGGGTCATCGTGCACGGTTGTCTCCCCTTCGCAGGAATGTTTGTCGCTGACGTGTGACGGGAATAACCCCAACACAACAAAAAGGGTGACAAATCGGGGTCAGCGTCTCCTCTTACTCACGATAGTCCGGATAACTGAAGCTGGATTACAAGAATTTTCGACTTTCGTTCCCTGGAATTCTTGTCCGAGTCCGGAAGCTGAAGTCCGGATAAGCGAGAACAAAATACATGGAGGAAAATCCGTTCCCATGCTTTTTGTCCGGATATCGGGGGATCCGGATAAATGAAGTCCGGATAAACGGGGGTCGACTGTATCTGCAAAAGTCATATTCACCCACCCATATGCTTGTTGCTTTTTCCACACAAACGCTTCCTACTTGATAGAAGTGAAATGTGGAACACCGTCATTGCGTACACAAAATGTGTGCACACATAGTGGCATTACTGTGCTACTGCAACGCGCCGAAAAACAAAGACACAGCTGAAGTTAGACAGAACGCAAGGCTTCAGCGGTGTCTTTGTTTTTCGGCGCGTTGCAGTGGCATCATGTACCAACAAGCCCATATTTCTACGTTGTCCAAGTTCATTACTGTGCTGGACGTAACTACTTATTGCTTTGAACTAAAATTTGTTTATGTATGGACATGTAAAACATATCTGGCATGAGCTCTGTCACGTACCATGATCGTTACCTCTGTCTGAATGGCACGTCGTACCGCGAAACTTTGAAATCACGCGCACTGTCCCTTCAGTAAAATATCTCACTTGTGCAATTTCAAAGCGTTGTCTCTATGCGGAAATCTAAAATGCACGGATGACAAGTGGTTGCAAAGCAACATATGCGCTTTGCCTGTATGTATGCTCATCACAGTGAAGAAGATTTTCTCCAATAAGGAGGGATAAGCTATATTGAGACTGCTTTCCATAAGCAGAAGTATGCTGTTCCCACTGTGGTCAACCATCATACCAATATACGCTTAGTGTAGGCTACTCGTTTTGGTGCAGGAAGAAGGTGAAAGTTCGTCACTGCTGTACCTTAGAACTGAGCTGCTTGAGTAATCACGATAGAAGAAAAGAGGAAGCATCAAGTAATTGATATGTAACATTTTGGTAGATGTCTTGTTTTTTCTCTTTTTGCTATACCTTCTCCTCTGGTCTATGGAGGCTTCACATCAGGATCATGCCATCGAGGTGTGGTCACATTTCCTGATCTTTGGACGTCTGCATTTATCAATTAGGTTTTACCCTTAGCATTATTGTAATGCGGAGTGTTGAACCTTCCATCCTCCCCCTCCTTTGCAAATATATCAAAAACATTTCAGACAGACTTTGGCTCAACATGCAGTTCTAGATGTGCCTGCATATGATAGATACGTAGCACACCAAAACCCGCAACCACGAAACCGAAACTATCATTCTAGCTTGTGCATGCGTTACACCTTTACCTCTTTACTGCATCATTTTTCAAGAAATTCGTTTGTTTAAGCAAATATGACAAAGAGACAACGGCGGCGTTTTGTGCCGCCGTAACTGGCGAACTTCGGGTTTCCGGGTCTGGCAACTGCGTTCCACAAGATGGCAGCCTCCGCTGTTTGACGCTGATTTTACGGCAGCTTGACCCACCTGAAACAAACAGTAGCAAACAAAATCTACGAACAGACATCAATATCGCTGCAAACTGGTTTTAGAGAAACGTTATCAAAGCAAGGAGAAATATGATGCTACCATCGGCAGAAACAAATCGAGAAACGTCCCAAATTTAACATATTTCAGATTATTGTTAATCAATCAAGACACCAACAGACACAACTATCATGCATACATAATTCCCAACTCACAAACTATCAAACGAGTGAACATCTGAAGCAAAGAGAGAAAGTCAAGTTTATTCAATGATAGAAACAATACTCATTCGAAAACGAGAAACAAATTTAATTACATCATTTTTATAATAACTTTGCAACAGTAATTTCTACACGCAGAAGCCACAAACAAACATCACATCTGAAATGCAAATTAATGTAAAAGCTTTCTACAGAGAAAATCAACACACACACACAGGCCAAAAATACCTTCCCAACTCGTAGAATATTTTTGTTAATATCAATCGGGTGATCATCTGAAACAAAGTCAAAGCAGTAATTAATTCAGGCAAACATTTTCTAAACAAGCAGCGCGAATACACAATATAAACCTGTCTTTTTCATTCAGGACCCACCAGTGGATTCGAAAAGAGAGGGAAGCCGCTAACCATACAGTTCCTCTGCAATTTCGTTAAGGTTACGGCCGCAGGGAGTAGGGGAATTCTCCCATGGTCTTGGCACACAATGTAGTTGAAAGCCATAAACTCGCCCCCACCCAAGTCAAGAGAGGGAGGGATGGAATGTACACAGCAGAGACAATGGAAGCACACGTTTTTCCTTACATATCGCATCTTTTTGTAAATCATTTTCCATAACTCGCACACCAGGATATTATTAATATTCTACACCTGAATGAAATGAGCACAGATATGATTTAACTAAGTGTAGAAGCGCACTAGAAAACAGAACAAACAAGGTAGTTTTGAGCGAAGGGATGGACGGATTTTGTACTCGATGCCATAGGTCATGCGGGAGGGCATGATAAAAAGCTGCTTCGGAAAAGAAGAGCTGCGAAATGATTCTGTTATCAGAGCATTTCAATACGTCTTAAACATGGTCGTATTCGGAGATATGGTACACATTACGGAATTGAAGGTGCAAGAACTTGTATGCCGAATCTACAATAGTTATAAAAATATTTGCACGTCAACATCGGAAGGCCCACTGGGATTGATGGTGGAGTTTTTGAGGTTTGCTAACGAAGAATTGAAATACACTCCCAGTAAACCAGAAATATCCTAGGTACGTCCCACAAAGGTCGCACACGTCGCACATATCCGCCACGTCTATGCGACGTTACCTGTACGTCCACAATGTGACTTCGAAAGGTGTCTTACTTTGTATATCCACTTTGTACCTGAGGAAGCGTGGACCTCCACGCGAAAGCTTGTGCAAATTAAACTTAAACAAAAATCTTCAGTGTCGGCTTCTGTATTTTGTTTTTGTATATCCCTGGAACATCTGGTAGATGTAAAAAGAAGGGAGCAATCGCGCGTTATTTTTCGGAGACATCTAGGCCACGTGACCGTTAATGGCATGACCTAAGCAAACGGGGAAAATTTTGGGGTTTACTACGTTATTTACCACGTAATCACACTATAGGCGGTAGCTTGAGTTAAAAACACGATAGCTGCTAGGATGGGGTGTCAGGAACGTTCGCAGGTATAAGCTGACGTGGTTTGCAGACTCACAAATTAACTGTAAAAACGTTGTCACCGTTGCAAATGTGATACGCCACGCTACACTTGATGTACGTACTCCAACAATTTGTACTTCAGTATATGCTCGCTCTGGTATCTCTTGAAATCCGCGCACAACCGTGGAGGGGTGCACAGCGACCTTTCGGCTCTAATCCAAGACCAATGCAGACCACAGGTTAATAAATGTGCTCCCGCCTTTCACCATATCAGACGCAGGCTCCCTTTTTGGTTGTGCCTCATATGCACCAAATGCTCATAACCTCCAAACGCTCAAAACCTCTGAACGCTCATATGCACCGAAAAAAAGTTGGTGATTTTGAGCGTTTGGTGGAAATGAGCAGGAGGGGAGAACCTGCTCATAAGCACCAAACGTCCAGAACATCCGAATGCTCATATGCACCGAAAGGCGGGAGACCACAAAGGCCGGGTCTTCCTCTCCCGCATTTGGAACAAAGTCATAGGGTGAGAAAGGTGGAATGAATGGCGATTACCAAGACCGCTTAATGTGTCAGTTCGAAGTTTATGTAACACCTTGGTCCTGCTTGTATGTAGCCAGAACGAATAGCGCCTTCTTGTTTATGGATTTCAATTTGAGCTTTATTTTCATAGACATGGAGGCAGCCTAGGACTAAAGACTTGATTCTAGCTCGAAAGGCACTCGGCTCCCAGGGCTGTAGCAACAAAAAGCGTGGTCCCCTCCGAACATATGTCCGGGTTCACTTACAGTGCAGAAGCTGGAATACGATATTTATATAGGGTTTATATTATGCATACATAGGCCTGCAGTGAACATTTGCGCAAAACCCTTCTTTCGAGCCTTGTTCTTCGCAAGTTGGTTAATCAATGCATCATAGTCCAGAGATATGATAACCATGTTTTCGGTTGACTACGAACTCAGAAAGCCTGACATCTCTTATGGTTAATGGACCTTTTTCAGAGCGGAAAAGCGCCTCTAGCGGGACGAGTCGGAAACACGGTTGGTGGTTCGCGCGCCGCGCGGTGTCTGTACATCGACACCGTTTGCTCGAAATACTTTTGTTCGAAGGGAGTTCAAAGGGAGTTCAGTGTGTTGTCCGCACCTATTTTTCTGTAACTTTTGACGGTACGGAGCAGGCAACCAGTGTCCTCTGCTTTCTTTCTTCTTTTTTAGTTGAAGAGGGGAGACCATGGGCTATTTGCATATCGTTGTCATTCACGAGCAGAACAGTTGAATAGAACATTGCGGAACAATCCGGCGGACCAGTAGGACACATCTTGAAAAAAAAAAATGGCCTCATGTTGAGCACAGCCGATAATCCGTGCTTCTTCTGGGCACCCTTCTCATTACTGGCGGCATATTTAAAGGGAACGATCTGGAATGGTATAGCCATATGTGCACGAAAGCCACTCGAAGTCTGTCGATGATAAGAAGGAAATTTCGCCATGGTGCAACGAACAATATTGAATTATCAGGCATATAAAACCTTCGTTCAACCTGGTTTAGAGTGTGCATCTGCACTGTGGGTGTCTACAAATGCACGCATATCACACAAAGAAGAAAAGACGGTACAAAGATCTGCTCCCCGGCTTATATTGTCTATGTTTCGAAGGACTTCTTCGGTAACATGTACGTTGGAAGAATCAAACTTAGATTCACTTGAACGTAGGCACAAAATAAATAAACCAAAACTCTTCTTTCGCCTATACAATGGTCAGTTAAATACAAACATTAATAATACATTGCTAAAATTTTTCCACATTCGACGCGAATAAATAAAAAAATGCCATAGATTTAGATTTATTTATAAAATGTTTATTTGACATTAATTATTATTTGACAAAGTGTTGGGGATTAGGAGTGAAAAACATATATGGCATGTTTAGTCACTGTGTTAGAGCAGAAAAACCTGTCAAGTTGTCGAACGGGCTAGGGTGAACAACCCAGGCTCTTGGACCGCATTTTGGACGTGAAAAAGTGGGTTAGCATGAGGAATGTGTTTATGAGCAAGTGGATTACACATGGCGCATGTTCCTTAAGATAACGGCAAATAAATGTGGAATGAGGTCCATGAAGGTCTAGTATACTTTTACAAGGCAGGAGCAATACCAGGCACGTTAAACATCTAGGGTTTCTGTACACAAAATGGGTAGGGTGTGTGCCCTTTCAGCGGTACAAGAATGACTTTTATGTGCTTGACGAGAAAAAACAACCCATGAAGCTGAAGATAAGAAGGCTAAAATTATGCAGCAAAGAACTACATGCACTTGTGCAACCAACGACAGCGCATCGTTGAGGCATTTTTCGCACGGAATACGAGAACCAAGGGCGCCCCGGCCGTGCTATTCTGACCACCGAGAGCCACCAAAGATGATGGCGGCGGCGCGGCGCAGCTCGCGCATGCGTAGCACGTCCACCTGAAAAAGGCCCATTGAGCACAGGATATTCTTGATCGGTCACTTTCATTGTGCTGAGACTTCTTTCAGCATCAGCGACAGTAGCTGGTGTGGTCAGAAAATAGAGTGCTGACGCAAATGCATCGTGTACGTTAAAAATTGTTTGGCGTCTCTTTGTTTGGCGTCCTCTCTTTTTCTCAATGACACAAAAGGATATTCCATTATAGGTTCGCTGGCATCGATGTCTACCATTTTTACTTCAAAATTTTTGTTGCGATTCTCCAGTTCAAGTTCCCATTGACGCTGCCCCAAGTTGTTGGCGTTTTACAGAAATCCAAACAACTTTTACCACTCCACGAGTTGGTTGACAAAACAGAAGATATGGCCTGATCAGTGAGAATAAGAAAGAACTGAGATTTGAATTTTCGTTCTGCAGAAAGACGACTCTTCCTTTCTATTTTTATTTTTTTTTCACTTTTAGGAGAAGGTAGCAGACATTGCAGAACTGCTTCATGATCTTGTCGCGTTGTCTGCACTCCGAAAAATAAAGAGAGGAACAGAAAGAACAGACGCAATTTGTACAATACAAGCGGTGCAGCAAATGGAACCGCTTTTATGTTCCTCATTAAATGGCGTCCTGCATTTATTGTTCATTAAGATTAATGTTAATTTAAAAAAGCATGTCTTCCAATTTCGAACAAATGAGGAGTGCGAATGATAGCACTTTATTGGCTATGATTCGGTTTATCAGATGTCCACAACGACGCTCCTGTATTTTTGGGCGCACGGAACCGCGCGGGACCATTTCTTCCGCTACGCAACCAGGGACCAATTTTTCCGGGACGAACTTTTCCGGGACTATTTTTTTCCGAAACTCCATCCAACATGCTCTACATATTCTCACTCCTATAGTTATCCTACCTTCGGTCTGCAAGATGACTGGTTTGGTTCTTTGGATGATTGGTTTTCAACTCATTTCTGTTTGCTCACCGTTTTAGGCATTCAAGAACAACATTATTTCCTCTTATAAGTAGAACTCGGAAATTTACGTGCCAAAACCATGAAAATAGACAGATATTTAGACCCAAAAAAATACCTAAACAGGCAAGAACATGCAAAAACAGCCATGTTGATATCCGTTCATCGGCCACATTTTCTCTTACACGTTTTGTCAACCACACTCTACCTCAGGTAGGCGAATTTAATTCACTGGGGTGACGATGAAAGGTGGGGTGAAAGGTGGGCGGGGCCCACAGAGGTGGGCAACGTCACGACTGACGGCCTTGGGGAATGTGCATCCTGGTCGACTTCTATAGGAACTGTGCCGACATATGATTTGGTTCAAAGACATTTAATCGAAGATCGAAACGGCAGCGGTCGTTTGATCGATTTTTTATTGGTTCACTTGGAGTGTTGAACGCCGGAGTTCTAAATGCCGTTATCCTAAGCGACATTTAACTGCGTGTAGCCCGTGTGCTCGTAAACACATTCCTCATGCTAACCCACTTGGTCAAATAATAATTGATTTGAAGCATTAAACGTTCTTGGCAAATAAATAAAAGATAAATTAATGACGTTTTTCGATTATTTATTCCTGTTGAATGTGGATAAATTTTAACAATGTATTATTGTTTCTGACAATCAACTGACCATTGTATAGGAGAAAGAACAGTTTTAGTTTATTTACTTTTCGCCTATGCGCAGGTGAATCTAAATTTAGTTCTTGCAACAGACATGTAACCGAAGAAGTCCTTCGAAACCTAGAGAAGATAAGCAGGGCAGCAGATCTTTGTACTTTCTCTATTTTTTCGGATAGCGTACATGTGTAGTGACCCAGATTGCAGATGCATACACTAAACGAGGTTGAACTAAGGTTTTACATGCTGTTAATTTAATATCTTTCGTTGTGCCATGGCGAAATTTCCTTCTTAGCATCCATCCACAGACTTGGAGTGGCTTTCGCGCCAAATGGCTATCCCGTTTCAGACCGTTCCCTTTAAATATGTCACCAGCAATGAGAAGGGTGCTCAGAAGAAACACAGACTATCGGCTGCTCCCAACCTGGGGCAACTTTCTTCAACATGTGTCCGACTGGTTCGTAAATTACAAACGTCTGCAAGTAACCAGCGGTCTCCCTGCAAAAAAAAAAAAAAAAAAAAAAGAAAAAAAGAAAAGAAAAGAAAAAGAAATAATAATAATAAAAATGAAAAAAAAGCAGAGTACCCTGATTGCCAGCTCCGTATGCTCGAGTCAAAAGTTACATAAAAAGAGGTGCGGATGACACAGTGCATGCAGTTTTGAACTCCCTTCGAACAAACGTCTTTCGAACAAACGGCATCGATCAACCGGCTTTCGATCAAACGGTTTTCGATCAAACGTCATTAGACCAAACTGCGTTCGACCAAATGGGCGGACACTACGGCGTTCAAACACCAATTGACTCACGATAGATAAAAATAAACTTCCATAAAAATTCGTTCTGGTACATACAAGCAGGACCAAGCTGTTACATAAACTTCAAACTGACACATTAAGCGGCCTTGGTAGTCGCCATTCATTCCACCTTTCTCACCCTATGACCTTGTTCCAAATGCGGGAGAGGAAGACCCGGCCTTTGTGGTCTCCCGCCTTTCGGTGCATATGAGCATTCGGATGTTCTGGACGTTTGGTGCTTATGAGCAGCTTCTCCCCTCCTGCTCATTTCCACCAAACGCTCAAAACCACCAACTTTTTTTCGGTGCATATGAGCGTTTGGAGGTTTTGAGCGTTTGGAGGTTATGAGCATTTGGTGCTTATGAGCTACTACCCCCCTCCAGAACCGGCGTGTGCTGCCAAAAGTAGATGCCTTTTTGTTTAATTACTGTGTGCAGCATTTATTTGCTACAGCAATCAATAGCTATCAATTTCAAATTGATTCAATGCAAAAATAGCATGAATTTTAAAATATCCCCGGAACATCCAAATATCCAAAATAGATGTCTATCCGACGGTTCTGGGATGTGAAAACAGTAGGAATCTGGCAATCGCATGGATGTACTTTCTACGTAAACGGGCTCTCTGTGAAGCTCCCATGGATATCCTAACATCCAATTTGCGATCTCGGCAGGATGTACCGGTAGGATGATCGGTAGGATGGATATATATGGTTTACTGGGCTAGAGCAGATGTAATTGTAATCATTGCAATGGGCATTGCATTAATCAAGAAAACAATCGGATCAAATTATCATTTACAAGCAGTCTATATCGCACGATTCATTACGGTTTTGTTGAAATTACACCTAACAGTTGAAATAGAAAGTACATAAAAAAATCTTATCACGTGACATGTTTCACTACAGCGTCTACACAATTATTTTCTTCTACCAGATTTTACCAGATTTACCAGTTCTTGCAATGATGTCAAATGAGCAGAAGTTCAATATTGTCGTACAAGGTCTGATGTATCATCATTTATTGAAACTCAACGAACATAGCAATTGCGGTGGACCACCGGGCGATTTTCGTCTAATACTCTCTTGTACGCCGTTCAAGAATCTTCATACAAAGAAAGGAAACACCAATAAGAGATTGTGCAAGTTCGTCGCAACAAAGTGCAGTTGCTTGCTGAAGCAATACAAATACGGCGACAACATATCGCCTGCATTAATCAACGCTGGATTCCAGCGCCCAATAATAAGACTAAACTATTTGATGTCTTCTGAATTCATCAATCAAGACAACAAACGAAACAAACAAACAAAGTTTGGAATAGAACAACTGTAGTTTATCGAAATAAACAAGTGTATAACTGAAATAATAAAAGTAATCTTTGTCATCAATCTGATAAATTTTACGAATCGCAGCGAAAACAGCTTATAGTTCGTACGCTTAGATTGAACACAATGATTGTCAAGGAATCCGCACTATGTACAAGGATCCTCGCATAGAAAAAAGAGCTGACAATCAGTGGGGCATTCGGTCCCCAGTGAAGAGTTCTTTTCGGTGATTGCACAGTTAGTGATGCAACAGTTCCAGTGTGACAAGGAATGACGCTCGCACTTCACATGTAAACAAAGCTGGCTACCCGGCCGGGTACTTTCTCCGGAGGCCGCGTAGCGGCGCCACCGGTTTGTCGCACAGTTCCTATATGCCGCATAGTAAGAGTGAAAACGAAGGACGTTGTGAATGACAAAAAGGCTTCTTGACTGTCGTCTTAAGCGTCTTTTGGATAAGCAACTGTCGGGGATGCTGACATGAGGTGGGGGAGGGGGGCGGCAATGCGACATGGCACAAAACGGTTTCCCGTTTTACTTCTGTAGCATAAAACTGGTATAGGCATAGCTTGTGGCTGATCCAAAAGACGTGGGAGTTGACGGTTAAGCACGCCACAATAGCTAATAATACTGCACTGCAAAATCGTATGACACAGACAAACGCATCATCACGTGAATAACTGATGTAAAAGGCACGTTCTTGCGCAAAGCAAGCAATATACAAGAGTACTTGCGACGGTCAAAAGAAAAATAAGAAGCACGAGTGCATCACTGGAACCGGGTCCACCAGCTTACCGTAGCCCGCGTACGCCCTACCTCATTTAAACCAAAACAACTGGATACATGGAAGTATTTCCCACAGCGTTAGCAGCATACATCTAAACCGTAATACAACAAAAATTCACCAAACAATTCCACTTTATTTGAGGAAAGAGCCCACAATAATAGATACATGTGTTTATAGAATACTGCACCTATGGCCTGAAAATGATGAGGCATAAGGCACACGTGAGACGTGACTTAACATAAAAAAAAAAGGAACACCATACTAGCCATAAACCAACAGATTACGATACCTGCAATATTTTGGACTAATATGAAATGACGTTGTGCATCTTCACAACACGTCAGCACAACAAAAACATAAAATGTAGACTAGCTAATATATGAGCTAGTAATTGAATTAGTTTACGTTTATAGTGTCAAAATATTTAATGAGCATTATATCACAGGATGAGGCATCGAGGTACATAGAATATGAGACATATACAAAAAGAAATCTATAGCAGACAGGTCGTAAGCTAATTATTTATAACTACTGAAGTATAGTTCAGTGTATTCAGACGTAGCATTTATCGAGCAACGCATCATTATTCGTGAAGTAATCACAACTTACAAGTCATCTTTACAGGTGGGTTGTACTGGCTGTATATGCGTGACGCAGTATAGTCTTGTGTACTTCTTTCTACAATGTGTCGCATATTTCACAATTCAGGAGTGCCGTTTTCACAATTCACAATTTCGAGTGCCGTTTTGGAAGCGATTTTGTCAAACGCGACCTCTCAGGGTGCAACAGGGGAACAAGGTACGGGGTTCAAACCCCGTGATCTTATTTTCACGTATACATACTACGAAATCAGCTTAGGACATCTTTAATATTATCGTTATATCCAATGATATTAAGTCACGAGTTGATGTAATTGCCTATTTGGCCATTTCGAGTGCCATTTTGGAAGCTATTTTGTAAAACGCAACCTGTCGAAGTGCAGTGTGGTGCACGATTAAAGGGGCTTCGAACGTTGTAGAGGGCTCGGTCCTCTGCCGAACGTTGCGGTAGCCTCTGTTAGAATCCCAGTACAAGCCGTTCAAGTATCTTTTTGGCACCATGATACAAGTAATTTGAGTCATTGAAAAGGGTCCTGCTGCCGCATTTTCCAAATTTTGTGGTGGTTTCCGATGCAATCACAGGAAAGGGGCATAACATAAGCCGTCGCATCTTTATATGTGCAAAATGTCTGCCACCATGATTAAAGAGGCTTTTGTCTGTGTTAAAGGGCTCTGCTGGATTCTTTTATGGAGTTTGCGGCCGCGGCCGTTATAATTCCAGTCGAATGGCAATAGCATAAACCGCTGCGAATACGTATATGACTTTGGAACTATGATAAAAGGGGTGTCAACCGTTTTAAAGGGCTGTGCTCCCGCATTTTCCATATTTTGCGGTAGCCTCTGTTACAATCCCAGTAGAAGGGCATAGCACTAGCCATTGCATTGATGATATGTCATTGGCAGCGTGATACAAGGGGTCTCGGCCGTTTTGAAGGGCTCTGCTGCATCCTTTTCTGATGTTTTCGGTCGCCTGTGTTATGATCTCGGTAGAATGGCATAGTATCAGTTGTTGATAATAAGTGTTTGGCAGCATGATACAAGGGGTTTTGCTCGTTTAAGAGTGCTCAGCTGCCACGTTTTCCGAATTTGGCGATCGCCTGTGTTATAACTCCAGCAAAATAGCATTGCACAAGCCACTGACAACTTTCTTTCGCTCCGTTATACAGGGAGTGTCGCCCGTTTTAAAAGGCCTTGCTGCCGCCGTATCAGAATTTTCCGGTCCCCTCTTGCGCAACCCCGGTAGAAAGGCATAGCATAAGCCGTCATGAATATGCCTTTGGTACCATGATACATGGGGTTTCGTGCGTTTTAAAGGACTCTGCTGCTGCCTTATCCGAATTTTGTGGTCGATTCTGTTGCAAT
Organism: Ornithodoros turicata; assembly: GCF_037126465.1. Lineage (NCBI taxonomy): Eukaryota > Metazoa > Arthropoda > Arachnida > Ixodida > Argasidae > Ornithodoros > Ornithodoros turicata. The sequence goes on from NW_026999385.1 coordinate 792,694, forward strand.
ACCAGTAGAAGAACATTATAAACCGTTGATTATAAGCATGGTTGGAACCATGATTAAAGAGGTTTCGCCCGTTGTAAAGGGCTCTGGTACGGTCTTTTACGGATTTTGCGGTCGCCTCCGTTACAATCCCAGTGGGAAGGGCAATAGCATAAGCCGTAGCGAATATGCCTTTGGCAGCATGATACAAAGGGTTTCGCCCGTTTTAAAGGGCCCTGCTGGCACCTTTTCCAAATTTTGCGGTCACCACTGTTAAAATCCCAGTACAAGGGCATAGTATAAGTCGTTGATAATGGCTTCGCTACGCAGAATACACCAGTGACTCTCTGTGGTGTATTCCCTGGATGACCCTCTTCACATTCCCCTCTTTGCTCTGGTTGAGTGAAGACGTGTTTTTGCTACTCCCCTGCCTTGGAGGCCCGCTTGCACGCAAGCGGTCCCCATACCCAGTAAACAGCCCTTCTCAGGGCTTCATTTATCGTGTTTTCCTGTGCTACTAGCAAGCCAGCTGAAAAGCATGGCTAGCGACATGGTTCCCGAGCACGCCCGAAGGCCAGGGACCCCTACTCGAGTAATGGTACATGGAGGCGTCACTCCGCCGGCTCCACAGATGAAGAAGCGCAAGGTGAGGAGCGAAAGTTCTTCATCAGAAGCCTCGTCACGCTCTGCTAGTCAGAACCGCGACAACGAGAGCCAGCACGAGAACATGGAAGATGACGACGGTTTCGTCACTGTTATTCACAAGAAGAACCGAAAAGCCGGGATACCCGTCATACTCCGCCCGGTGAATCCAGGTGAATCCTTCCTGCACGCGAACCCCAACGTCATAGCAAAAGAAGTCCTCCAAGCCACACAGGAGACGATCAAAAGCCACCGCATCGCAAAGGACGGAAGCCTCATTGTATCCGTTGCCTCGCTGCCTGCTGCAAAAGCTCTGCTAGCACTCACAAGCCTAGCTGCCATTGCCGTGACTACCCGTGTTGCTGATTCCTACGCCAGGAATGTTGGCAAGGTGATGGGCCTACGTGCCCGCTATACAGACGAGAAACTCCTTGAGTTCCTGCGTCCCATCGGAGTGATTGACGTGCGGCGCCAGAAAGCCTTCCGTGAACGTGACAGTGGTGAAATGCAAGTGAAAAACTCAGCTAGCATAATCCTCACTTTCAAGTCTGACATCAAGATGCCTGAAACCATCACCCTTGGGTTTGACACCTACAGTGTTCACCAGTATTTTTCGCCGACACAATGCCACAACTGTATGCGATTCGGCCACCTTGCCAGGAACTGCAGAGGTTCAACCCGAGGCAAAATCTGCGCCGGACCCCACAACCACCGTGAGTGCACCTCACGACGGGAAAAGAAGTGCGCCAACTGCCATGGACCTCACGCTGCCACGTACGGCGGCTGCCTGCGACGTAAAGCTGCACTCGCAGCAGTGAAAGCGGGAGCTTATGGCGAGCCTACACCCAAGCAGCAGACGGGACGTGAAAAGGCCACAGCAACGGCACAATCCAAAGCCATCGCAAACAAGCAACAAGCAATGCATCTGCCATCATCTTCCCAGAACTCACAGGAACGATTTCCCCCGCTCCCCCAAAGGCCGCCGAAGGTGAATCGTCAAAGAAAGTCCTCTGTGAAAAGCTCCTCATCCCAACCAGCATCACAGCCCCCGAGAAGTGTGTGGGATGTTCCACAGCCTGCAGAACAGCGACAGCCTCTCGCAACAGCAAGTAGACGCGGCACACGCCCCAGCAATGCACGAGACGCTCCTACTGAGTCTTCCCTAGTGCTGCAAATCATTCCGTTCTTGTTAGCAGCCCTCAAAGCAGTGGTTGCAAGTCTGCCCAACGCCAAAGAACTTCCCGAGGTGAAACAAGTCCTGGCTTTCGAGGCAGATCTCCTACGAATCATCACTCAAACCAGTCATGGATAAAGTGTACAAGCGTGCTACCATTATGCGGTGGAACTGCAACAGCTTACAGGCCCGAGCAAGTGACGTGCGCAATTTCCTACATCGCTATCCAATACCTGTGCTTGCGTTTGTGGAAGCCAACGTTCCTGCCTCCCTCAGGATATCCAATTATGTGATATATGTGTGTCCAGGTGCTAAAAGCCGTGTGTTAGTTGCCGTGCGAAAGGATATTCCATGCGTGCTCCTCCAGACAGCGACGAGCACCACAATTGACTACGTCGCCGTCAAAGTGCGCACCTCTTCGAGAAGCTTCACAGTGATTGCAGTGTATATGCCTCCAGGACAAGCTACTGATCTTAAAGGGACTATGAAATTTCCCGAACCCCCATACTTTTTTTCGATGGAAACTGTTCTTCCCGCAGAGGAACTAATATGCCACAAATTTTTCCGTACGAAATCGCTCCACTCTGCGAGGAGCGCGCGCTGGAAATGTCTCTTCCGTGTTCCTCCTCTCCCGCGCATATTTCCCTGCCGATGGTGTAACTGTACGGACCGCTCTTCGGTTCCCCGTTACGTCACCGGTGTTGCACAATGGCAAGTAATGCCGCGAGCTCGCGCTGTGACTGCCGCCACTGCCGAAATCTGCCGATCGCGCGAAAGCTGCTGCCATGGAGATTTCCACTTCCGATGAACACGTACGCGGGATCCTACGGCGCATGCTCCTGGCGGGATTCCTCGGCTCGGCAACACGTCGTGATGACGTGTTGCTGAGCCGGCCGTGGTCGCGTCAAGTTACCCGTTGTGTCTCCGCTCGGCAGCTCGTCACGGCGCGGCGCCACCTGTCCTCCCTTCGCCGCTCCGTTTAAATTCGCTCCCGAGAAATCCGCTCGCGCAACGAAAGTAAAATTTCGGTTCTAGACTCAGAAAAATGTCTTCTTTCGAACGAAACGAGGAAAAAAATCGTTTCATAGTCCCTTTAATGCGATAAGGACAGTGACATCCTCTCTCAGCGCACCCGCCATCATCTGTGGTAACATCAATGCATACTCACCTTTATGGGGCAGTAGAAAAACGAACCACAGAGGCCGTCAACTGGAAAAGCTTTTCATGAAATGTGATTTAGCGGTGCTGAATGACGGCTCACCTACGTTCCTGAGAGGTCCTCACTACTCCAGCTGCATTGATGTGACGTTGTGCACACAGGACATTGCGCACCAGCTCTCCTGGACAGTAGACTGTGACTCCAAGGGCAGCGATCACCTTCCTATCTACATTTGTGACGACCTATCTACATCAACACAGATGAAGAAGAGCGTCACGCTCTACAACTGGATGCATTTCCGTCACCTCAACACTGAAAACCTGCGATCCTCCATGACCGCAGCTACTTTCACAGCTGGGATTACTGCAAACCTAAAGAAAGCTAGCAAGGCTGTGACGCTACCAATTGCGTACTCACGCATCGATGCGGAGTACGAACGCCTTCGAGCACAACGCCAGAGCCGAGCGCCGCTACGGACGCTCGGGAGACTCAGCCCATTCAGGGAGACTCAGCCTATCAGTGCCTGGAGTGAACACTGGAGGGAGGCCAACGCCCTTCGTGAAAAAATCCGTAGGCGACTAAAAGCGCTGGCCAAGAAGAACTGGACAGACACCTGCTCTACACTGGAACCATCTGCCCACCCGTCGAAGCTGTGGACCATCGTCAAAAGCCTAAAGTCACTCCCAAAGCCGCTCTCCCCTTTCCGCGCCATAGCCCTCATGCACGGAGCCACTGAAGAATCGATTGCCCAGGAATTCCTAGCAACAGTAACAAGACCATCAATCGCTGCCTCAAACCCACTTCACACACAGTCTGTAAGGGCTGCGATTGTTCACATCAACGTAACCCAGCCACCTGCGTCCCCTGAACTGGACGCAGATTTCACCCTTTCAGAGCTCACCCAAGCAATCCAAAAGGCTGCTACCAAGAAATCTGCCCCCGGACTTGACAAAATCACGTACAAGCATCTAGCAAACCTCGAACCGACCTCCACAGAGCACCTTCTGACGCTTTTCAACGAAATTTGGCAGTCTGGGAACTTTCCACAAGAGTGGAAAACCGCACAAGTCATTCCTGTACTAAAGCCAGGCAAGCCAGCAACTGAAGTGAACTCCTACCGTCCGATAAGCCTGACGAGTTGCGTTGGAAAGACAATGGAACGTATGGTTCTCACAAGAGTGCAGTGGTGGCTGGAAAAACGCGAATTTTTCTCGGAAGAACTCTCTGGTTTTCGAAGAGCGCGCTGTGCTTCAGACTGTGTAACCGACCTCATCTCCGACATTGAGCACAACATGGCCCTTTCCTACATCACCCTGGCGGCATTCCTAGACCTACGGCGGGCTTTTGACACTGTGAGCCATCCCCATGTGCGCCAGGGACTTCTTCGTGCAGGAGTTGGAGGCCGCGCCTTCACCTGGATCTCCCAGTAGCTCTGTGACAGAACAGTTGTGATGAGGACAACAGAAGGCAATACAGTACCAGTGTCATCGCATCAGGGCTTGCCTCAGGGGGGAGTGATGAGCCCCACTCTGTTCAACATCATCATGGCCGAATTGATCCCTTCGCTGCCAAAAGAGGTGAAGATCACTGTGTATGCCGACGACGTCTGCATGTGGGCGTACGGACGTTATCCCAGCCGACTTAAAGCGACCCTTGAGCTAGCACTGGACACAGCTGCAACCTTCTTCCAAGAGAGAGCAATGGACCTATCACCGGACAAAACTGTATACATCCCCTTCACTAAGAAGCGGTTGAAGAACTTCACCCTCAAGCTACGAGGAGAAGAAATCCTGCGAGTAAACAGCCATAGGTTCTTGGGCGTCAACCTGCACAGGACGCTAGCCTGGACCCCAGAGCTAAAAAAGCTGAAAAATAACACCAAGACGTACACCAACATCATGAAGATAATCGCAGGCCACAGGTGGGGCAGCACCAAGGCCCTCTTCAACGTCCACCAAGCACTCATCCGACAGAGCCTGGCTCCCAGCATTCTCCACCTCAACAGCATCACCCCTACGCAGGAAAACAAGCTCAACAGCATCCTAGCAGCAAGCCTGAGAGTGTGCCTCGGTGTTCCCAGGACAACAAGAGCCGCCCTGGTCATCGCTGAAGCCCGTGAACCCCCTGCAACTGTCCTGAGAAGCCAAGAGAAAGAAAGACAGCTGATCCGCTTACTGACAAGGCACACCGACCACAGCCTCATCAAGAAAATTGAAAGCCGGTACAAATCTAGTGCAGCCGGCACGCTCAAACGTCTCCAAAGACAGCTTCCAAAAAGAAGACTCCACACCCTGAAGCAAGACAGGCCGCCCTGGCTCCTGCACAGACCCAAAGTCCACGACACAATCCCAGGCATCACCAAGAAATCTGAAATCGACGCATCTGTACTGAAGACCCTCACGATGACATATATGGAGGAACGCCATGCGAGTAAAAACGTCATCTACACCGACGGCTCAACGAAAGAAGGACGATCGGCCAGTGGTGTAGTGGCTGGTAACACCAGGAAAGGATATAGGCTATCCCATGGGACGTCGTCAACTGCCTCAGAACTGCACGGTATTCTTAAGGCCGTACGCTACATAAAGACGTGCACCCCAGCAGACTGGCTGATGTGCACTGACTCTAAGCCATCACTGCAGTCAATCATCAGAGGAGACACCGAAAATTTCCTGCTCTACAGAATATTGACCGCCACAGACGACGCTACCCAAGCAGGCCATAGTGTGACATTCCAGTGGATCCCCTCACACTGCGGCATCCCCGGCAATGAGGAAGCGGACATTTTAGCGAAGGGAGCACTCGAAAAGACGAGGCTAAGTGCCATGCCTTTCACGAAAGCTGATGGCAAACGCCACCTCAAACTGAGGACGCAGCAACGATCGAACTTGTGGTGGCGCGACAATCTCCGGCCAGCCGACGACCTCAGCCACATCGACCCTGACCTGGCCACAACCTTTCCACGAGGGCTCGACAGACGACTTCAAACCTCCCTCCACAGAATCCGGCTTGGTGCGCTCTACAGCAAAACGACCCTCTACCAGATGCGCAGTTCACCGACCCCGCTCTGCACAGCTTGCAACACTCCAGAGGATACTCTTCATGTCATCATGCAGTGCCCTGTTTTCCAGCGACAAAGGGATAAACTCCAAGCAACCATCAACAAAATGGACCGGCGACCATTCAGTTTTGTCAAGCTGCTTGGCGCATGGCCCAGCCAACAACAACAGGACAAGGCAACTAAAGCCCTCTGCACCTTTCTTAAGGACACCGGAGTATCTACCACCTTCTAACCCCATACCGCACCGAATGAAGACCAGGACAAAACTGTGAAAGACAAGAGTGATGCCCAGAGCAGAGCATCACAAGTGACAGCAGTGAAGTGATATACATCACTCAACATCCCAGAAGTGGAGCTGCAGGTGCCACCAATGGCTACCAAATAGCTCCAACCCCCTCTCAGTTTTAGATAGATAGATGGATCACCCTGCCATCATCGGGGTTGCAGAAAGGTTACTTTTTACTTTTCTCAAAGAAGTTGGCAAGTGATGCAATGTTTGAGAAGGAGACTGTGGGTCACTTCTTGCAGGTAGACGTGTAAGCGAATCATGGACTTCTGTATGTGTGCTGCACTTCGAGAAGAATTGATTGATTACCATGAACAGTGGTATTCAAACGGCTTCGTAACGGATATGTATTTTCATCTATGATGTCTTTTCCTCAGACTTTAGCACCAGTGCTCGTAGGTGTCTGCTGCCGTGTAAATGTTGGGACTGATTTGCCGTGCAAGTGCCGGGAAATGTTTCCTTTCTAGGCGGGGGGGACAGACGTGCATTGTCATTCAGAGATGCGATAACACACCACCGAACTCGTTTCAAAATGAACTCCCAGAAACAAGCTCATTTTCATGTTATTTTGGTTTCGTGACTGATTTTCCATTCCCACACTAAAGCCAATAAAATTTTCCTACCTGCGAAAGGCAAAATCTGACACGGGACTTAAGTTAGAAACTGCAACATCTGTTGTAATTGTCTGTTTTTGTGTTGTTGTAAATTGCCGTTTGACCTATCCACATGCGACTATACCTACAAGAATGGGTAATCAGTATTGTAAATACACTAAAATAAAATTCACTCAGCGTTCTCTACTTCTTCACCACCCCGTGTGTCGGTGACCCTCTGTATGCCTACACACTGCTGTGATTTGGGAATGTACATGCCTTCGATTCTGAATGTATTTAGTTCTGCACCAAAATCTCTGGTCCAGCGAAGTCGTGTTTGATCATATCATTGCCACTCGCAGACGCCACCACTCGCGTCGCCACAGCACTCGCAGACGTCAAATATTCCATATCT